>NC_045963.1:73718013-73881968 GCF_010909765.2 Amblyraja radiata
TACAGGGGCAAATGAATCGTCAAATGTGGGAGGAAACCGGAGCACCCGGAGAAAACCCACGCAGGTCACGGGGAGAACGTACAAACTCCGTACAGACATGTACCCGTGGTCGGGATCAAACCCGGGTCTCCGGCGCAGTTCATCGTCATGTGTACTGAGGTACAGTGGAAAGCTTTTGTTGCGTGCTAACCAACAAAACCAGCGGAAAGACAATACATGATTACAAACGAGCCGTCCACAGTGTACAGATACATGATAAGGGAATAACGTTTAGCGCAAGGTAAAGCCAGTGAAGTCCGATCAAGGATAGCCCGAGGGTCACTAATAAGGTTGAAAGTAGGTCAACACTGCTTTATCGTATCGTTGTCATATATAATTCGTAACTTATTTGAGAACATCTCCCATGTCTTTGAGGCTCAGTGGTGTAGTTGGTCTGTACGGAGTTTGCACGTTCTCCCTGTGACCACGTGGGTTGTCTCCGGGTGCTCCGGTTGCCTCCCGCATCCCAAAGACGTGTGGGCCTGTAGATTAGTTGGCCCTCTGTAAAGTTGCCCCTCGTGTGCAAGGGGGAGTGGATGGGAATATGGGATAACAGAGGCGTAGTATGAATGGGTGATCGGTGGCCAGCATGGACTCGGTGGGCCGAAGGGCCTGTTTCCCTGCTGTATCGCTAAACTAAACTAAACTAAGATGGCTCCAGAGTGTGGCATCTCTTTCCTTGCTGGGCCCTACCATCACCCAATACAATTTGGGGCGGCACGGACTCGGTGAGCCGAAGGGCCTTTTTCCACCTTGTTTCTCGAAACTATAAACAAAGCAATTGTTCCACCCTTTTAAAAATCTCTATTCCATTTGGAAATCTAGCAGCATTTGTGCACGGCTGAAAAACTATGTTCTGTACTTTTACATTTTTCACTTTGAACAACCTGTTGTATGTGAATGGCCTGATTGTAATCATTTATGGTATTATCTGATTTATTTAGATAGCAGGCAAGCTAAAGATTTTCAGTGTATAACGTCAAAAGTGATAGGTGCAGAATTAGGCCATTCGGCCCATCAAGTCTGATCATGGCTGATCTATCTCTCCCTCGGAACCTCATTCTCCTGCCTTCTCCCCATAACCCCTGACACCCGTATTAATCAAGAACCTATCTGTCTCTGCCTTAAAAATATCCATTGACTTGCCCTCCACTGCCTCCTGTGGCAAAGAATTCCACAGATTCACCTCCCTCTGACTAAAGAAATTCCTCCTCATCTCCTTCCCAAAAGAACGTCCTTTAATTCTGAGGCTGTGACCTCGAGTCTGGGACTCTCCCACTATACCACAGTATTTCACTATGTGACAATAATAAGCCAATATTGGGAAGAAAGTTTGCTCAAAGCTGTGACCACTGGGTTCAAAAATAACCTCTTCTCAACAATTATTACGCTCTTCAGAACACTGCTGAACACAAATCTCAACGATGAGCTGGTTCCATTGCCCGTGGATTGTCACCTTGTTGTGGTGGAGAAGCTTGTGTGGTCCTGAGGTCCTGAGAGCGATGCCGGCTGGAGCTATGCTCCTGGTAGGGCCACCCATGGCGGTGAGGTCGAGGGGAAGGTCTCTGACAAAGAGCAATCCAACCAAGACCTCAACGGTGGAACAGGCGGAGGACGATGGCTGACTTTAGTGGAGCGTCACGACGGCTGGGAAGGCGGATGAAGGCTGTGGCAGAAAAGGGTCTCCGGTCGTCTTGGACTCCATGCCACTGGATCCTGATCCAGATCTGTCAAGGACCGTGTGGGGTGGCTGTCTGTGCCCCAGTCTCCCCACGTTAAACAAAGTCACGCACAGGCGTCCTCCATGAGAGGACAGTCATACTTGTTTTGAGTGACCGCAGATGATGATTAAGGACCTTGGGGTTATTATTGGGGTTATTAATTTTGGGGTTATTAATTTATTTAAAATTTGTTTATTAGGTATTATATTGAGTTTACAGGCCTGTTATGCTGCTGCAATAATAATTTCATTGATCCATTATTGGTATATACAGAGACATAGAGGCACACAGCATGGAAACAGGCCCTTCAGCCCTACTTGTCTATGCTGACCAAGATGTCTCATCTAAGATAATGCCACTCGCTTGGTCCATATCCTTCTAAACCTTTCCCATCCATGTACCTGTCCAAGTTTCTTTTAAAGGCTGTTATAATACCTGCCACAACTACCTCCTCTGGCAGCTCGTTTCATATACCCACTATTCTCTGAGTGAAATAAATTGCCCCTCAGGTTCCATAGAAACATAGAAACATAGAAAATAGGTTCAGGAGGAGGCCATTCGGCCTTTCGAGCCAGCACCGCCGATCATTGTGATCATGAATGGCGGTGCTGGCTCGAAGGGCTGAATGGCCTCATCCTGCACCTATTTTCCTATTAAATCTTGCCCCTTTTACCTTAAACATACATCTTGCTTCTGATTCCCCTACTCTGGGTAAAATAAACTGTGCTTCCCCCCCTATCTATTCCCCTAATGACAATTAAACACTCATCGGTCAATGAAAGTAAGCATGCAGGTACAGCAGGCAGTGAAGAAAGCAAATGGCATGTTGGCCTTTATAACAAGAGGAGTTGAGTATAGGAGTAAGAAGGTCCTTCTGCCGTTGTGCAGGGACCTGGTGAGACCACACTAAGATGCAGCACAGAATGCCACAGGAGATTGGGACGACAGATGGCACAATGGGCTAAGTGTTCGGCTGGCAACCGGAAGGTAGCCGGTTCGAATCCCGCTTGGAGTGCATACTGTCGTTGTGTCCTTGGGCAAGACACTTCACCCACCTTTGCCTGTGTGTGAATGTGTGTGAATGTGTGTGAGTGATTGGTGGTGGTCGGAGGGGCCGTAGGCGCAGATTGGCAGCCACGCTTCCGTCAGTCTGCCCCAGGGCAGCTGTGGCTACAGAAGTAGCTTACCACCACCGAGTGTGACTGAGGCGTGAATGAATAATGCGATGTAAAGCGCCTTGAGTATTAGAAAGGCGCTATATAAATCCCATCCATTATTATTATTATTCTTCTTCCCTGCAGCTATCAAATTGTACACCTACTCCCCCTTCTGTCTTTGGGTAGACTGAGACTGAGGCTGACTCCCCCTTCTCCCTCCCCCATCTTTGCACACCCCCAATCCTTTCCACTTGTCACTTTAATTTCATGTTTCATGTATCTTGTGTTTCATGACTGTTGGCGGATCAAGTTCCCTCCTGGGATAAATAAAGTTCTATCGTATCGTATTGTAGCGTATGTCATTATTTTCAACAGAGCCAGTCGCAGTGCACATGCATGGAGTGTGTGGGGAAGGGGAGCCAGGTATGAAGGGCTACTGTGCGCACGCATTCAATGCCAAATTGTTCATAAGTTCATAAAACATAGGAGTAGTAAGTTCATAAGTTTGTAAGCGATTGGGGCAGAATTAGGCCATTCGGCCCATCAAGTCTACTCCGCCATTCAATCCTGGCTGACCTATCTCTCCCTCCTAACCCCATTCTCCTGCCTTCTTCCCGTAATCCCTGACACCCGCACTTATCAAGAGCCTGTCCATCTCCGCTTTAGAAATGCCCAATGACTTGGCCTCCACAGCCGTCCGCGGCAATGAATTCCGCAGATTCACCGCCCTCCGACTGAAGAAATTCCTCCTCATCTCCGTTCGAAAGATATGCTGAGACTGTGGCCTCCGGTCCGAGACTCTCCCGCCAGTGGAAACATTAGACCAAATCGTTGGGTGTTTTTAAAAGCGCAGATCGACAGGTTCTTGATCAGTAGGGGGGGGGGTCAAAGGTTACCGGGAGAATGGGGTTGAGAGGGAGAGATAGATCAGCCATGATTGAATGGCGGAGTAGACTCGATGGGCCGAATGGCCTAATTCTGCTCCTACGACTCATGAATGTCCGGTGTCCAATATTTGTTGCGCTTGTCACGTGAGTTAGCAGGTGTTTCTGATGGACAGTGGACAAACACGGCCATATAGGGGGACCAGTGTAGTTCGAGGCTGGTGGGGGGGGGAGGGGGGGGGGAGGCTCGATTGCCCCCCCCCCCCCCCCCCCCGTTTAGCACCAGCGGACGGGCAGGGACACTAGCTGAACAACGAGGCACTAATGACCAGCGGGCTGACAGAGTCTGTTTCCCACCACCGCCCCTCACCACATAATGACTTCATTCAGCAACTCTCACTCATGCATGGAAAGTGTTGGTAAAGAAATCACGCTGTGTGCTGACAACCTTCCCCACCGAATCAACACAGACCTCACCCTCTCTCTCTCTCTCTCTCTCTTTCTCCCTCTCTACTTCTTCCCTCTCCCATCTCTTTCTCTCTCTCTCCCTCTCCCTCACCTCCCCTCTCCCTCTCCCTCTCCCCTCTCCCTCTCCCTCTCCCTCTCCCTCTCCCTCTCCCTCTCCCTCTCCCTCTCCCTCTCCCTCTCCCTCTCCCTCTCCCTCTCCCTCTCCCTCTCCCCTCTCCCTCTCCCTCTCCCCTCTCCCTCTCCCTCTCCCTCCTCCCTCTCCTCTCCCTCTCCCTCTCCCTCTCCTCTTCCCTCCCTCCCTCTATCTCTCCCTCTCCCCTCCCTCTCTCTCTCTATTTCTCCCCCTCTCTCCTCACTCTCCCTCTCTGCACCCTCCCTCTCTCCCTCCCTCTCCCACCCTCTCCCTCTCTCCCTCTCTCTTACACACTCTCTCCCTCTCTTTTCTCCCACCCTCAGCCTTACCCTCACCCTCTCCCCCCTGCACCCACCCCGCCTTCACACTCTGTCTCTCCCTCTCCCTCTATCTTCTTCACTCTCTCTCTCTCCCTCTCGCCCTCTATCTTCTTCACTCTCTCTCTCCCTCTCTCTCTCCCTCTATCTTCTTCACTCTCTCTCTCTCCCTCTCTCCCACCCTCTGCCTTACCCTCACCCCCTCCCCGCCCCTCACACATATACACTGCACACGAGCCCAGGGCAGGAGTGAGTATTCTCCCACTGGTACATCTGCAGGACTAAATCACCGTACTGCGATCACCAATACACACAGTACGCAACATGGCAGCTCCTGGTCTTTGCCTGGAAGCCAAATGACGTTTTCCTAAACCCCTAAAGTACTCCCTAAGGCTTTAAAAGTTAGCCAGGCTTAAATGTGCAAAGCAGAAATACTGTCTGCATTTTATTTGTCTTGGGATTAAAGCAAAATATATATTACTTCTTAGGCTTTTAAACCTTTTGCTGCCCTGACATAATAGACAGAAGTGTTGGCAGATCTAACTTCGTGAATCTCAGCACGTTCTCCCTCTAGGCTCATTGCAACTCTTTCTGCTTTAACAAGTGAAAAAAATAAAATATATATATATATATAACTCTGCCAGAATGAACCTAAAAATATTAACGGCGTAGTGAAAGGTGCAGGGTGTGTAGGTAGGAACTGCAGGTGCTGGTTTACACCGAAGATAGACACAAAGTGCTGGAGTAACTCAGCGGGACAGGCAGCATCTCTGGAGAAAAAGGAATAGACAACAGACAATAGGTGCAGGAGTAGGCCATTCAGCCCTTTGAACCATTCAATATGATCATGGCTGATCATCTACTATCAGTACACCCCCCGTTCCTGCCTTCTCCCCATATCCCCTCACCGTTATCTTTAAGAGCCCTATCAAGCTCTTCCTTGAAAGTGTCCAGAGAACCGGCCTCCACCGCCCTCTGAGGCAGAGAATACCACAGACTCACAACTCTCTGTGTGAAAAAGTGTTTCCTCGTCTCCGTTCTAAATGGCTTACCCCTTATTCTTAAACTGTGTGGCCCCTGGTTCTGGACTCCCCCAACATTGGAAACATGTTTCCTGCCTCTAGCGTGTCCAAACCCTTAACAATCTTATATGTTTCAATAAGATAACCTCTCATCCTTCTAAACGCCAGAGTGTACAAGCCCAGCCGCTCCATTCTCTCAGCATATGACAGTCCCACCATCCCGGGAATTAACCTTGTAAACCTACGCTGCACTCCCTCAATAGCAAGAATGCCCTTCCTCAAATTGGGGGTGTTATATATATAACTGTGCCAGAATGGACAAAAAAGATTAATGAAGTAGTAAAAGATGCAGGGTGTGTAGGTAGGAACTGCATGTGCTGGTTTATACTGAAAATAGACACAAAGTGCTGGAGTAACTCAGCGGGACAGGCAGCATCTCTGGAGAGAAGGAATGGGTGACGTTTCGGGCCGAGACCTTTCTTCAGACTGAGAGTCAGGGGGAGAGGGAAACAAGAGATATAGATAGTGATATAGAGAGGTATAGAGCTAATGAATGAAAGATAGCGAGAGAGTGCGTTGCTGAACTCTTGTCGGAGAGAGGAGGAGAACTTCTTCAAAGTAGGCATACCTTGAGATGAAATGTGCGGGAAGGAAAGCATACCTGAAGGAACTGCAGGAGCTAGTTTATACCGAAGATAGACACAATAGACAATAGACAATAGGCGCAGGAGTAGGCCATTCGGCCCTTCGAGCCAGCACCGCCATTCAATGTGATCATGGCTGATCATCCACAATCAGTACCCCGTTCCTGCCTTCTCCCCATATTCCCTGACTCCACCATCTTCAAGAGCACTATCCACATCTTCAAGAGCCAAGAGAATTCCACAGACTCACAACTCTCTGGGTGAAAAAGTGTTTCCCAAAATGCTGGAGTAACTCAGTGGGTCAGGTGGCATCTTTGGAGGAAACGAAAGGGGTCGGACGCGTGGAGAAGGGTTCGGTGTAGTTTATGAATCCATTTGTTTTATTTTTTTTTACTTTTGGGTTGCTATGCAAGTGAGGAATGCCAAGCAGGGAATAATAATATATTGACGAATGGGAAAACAAACGGGGTTACTTCACAGAAATCTTCCCCGTAAATCACACAGCTTCTACCTCCCCCAAACTTCTAAGCTGCCATTTTGTACACCCTTCCTTCCCTAACGTTAAAATCGATGAAGGAAAGTCAACGAGGAACTGCAGATGCTGGTTTGCACCAAAGATAGAAACAAAGTGCTGGAGTAATTCAGCGGTGCTAGGCGGCACCTCCTAAACCTCTACAGGTAGAGAGCATTCTGACTGGTTGCATCGTGGCCTGGTTCGGCAACTTGAACGTCCAGGAGTGGAAAAGACCACAAAAGGTTGTGACCACTGCCCAGTCCATCACCGGCTCTGACCTCCCCACCGTCGAAGGGATCTATCGCAGTCGCTGCCTCAAAAAGGCAGCCAACATCATCAATGACCCACACATCAATGACCTGGCCACACACTCATTTCATCATTGCCATCAGGAATAAGGTACAGGAGCCTGAAGACTGCAACGTCCAGGTTCAGGAACAGCTTCTTCCCCACAGCCATCTTCTTCTTGCGTTTGGCGTGCACAGCCTAAAGTTGCCGGACAACTTGTTCTATTTGATCTTATTTGATTGTGCACACCGGGTGGATTGCGTTCGTCGGAACAGGGCGGACCACGTGAAGGTTGCAATCTCCCACCCACCTACAGCCATCAGGCTATTAAACACAACAACTAATAAGCTCTGAGCTCTGAGCTTCATAAGACTATATTATTATTGCACTGTATTTATTATTTATTGAACTTTTTTTTTCTCTTCCCCCGTTATGTTCAATGTTTACATATTTACATATTCTGTTGTGCTGCAGCAAGTAAGAATTTCCTTGTCCCATCCGGGACATACGACAATGAAACACACTTGACTATTCTTGACTCTTGAGAGAAGGAATGGTTGACGTTTCTGGTTGGAAGCCTGAAGAACGGGGTCCCGACCCGAAAAATGCCACCCATCCCTTTTCCCCAGAGGTGCTGCCTGCCCCGCTGAGTTACTCCAGCGCTTTGTGTTTTTGCTCAAGATTCCAGCATCTGCAGTTCCACCTGCCTACTTGTGTGTGTGTGTGTGTGTGTGTGTGTGTGTGTGTGATTGTATGTGTGTGTGTGTGTGTGTGTGATTGTGTGTGTGTGTGTGTGTGTGTGTGTGTGTGTGTGTGTGTGTGTGTGTGTGTGTGTGTGTGTGTGTGTGTGATTGTGTGTGTGTGTGTGTGTGTGTGTGTGTGTGTGTGTGTGTGTGTGAGTGTGTGTGTGTGTGTGTGTGTGTGTGTGTGTGTGTGTGTGTGTGTGTGTGTGTGTGTGTGTGTGCGCGTCTGCGTGTGCGTGTGCGTGTGCGTGTGCGTGTGTGTGTGTGTGTGTGCGTGCGTATGTGTGTGTGTGTGTGTGTGTGTGTGTGTGTGTGTGTGTGTGTGTGTGTGTGTGTGTGTGTGTGTGTGTGTGTGTGTGTGTTCCCGAAAACAGACACAAAATGCTGGACCTGCTCCTGTTCTCCTGAGATGCTGTCTGACCCGCTGCGTTACTCCAGTGTTTTGTATCCATATAAGATACATAGACCAGCAATCTGCTGTCCAGTTAAACATCTGACAGTTCAGTGTGTTGTCGCAAGTACCCTGATGAAGTGGATTTCTTTTCTTGCATACAGTTCAGCAAAAATCTTACTGTACATAGGCACAATCATACTTAACTAAAGGAGTGTCAGAATGGTACCTCCTCCCTTGACTCCATCCAAGGACCCAAGCAGTCTTTCCAGGTGCGGCAGAGGTTCACCTGCACCTCCTCCGACCTCATCTATTGCATCCACTGCTCTAGGTGTCAGCTGCTCTACATCGGTGAGACCAAGCGCAGGCTTGGCGATCGCTTTGCCCAACACCTCCGCACAGTTCGCAATAACCAACCCGATCTCCCGGTGGCTCAGCACTTCAACTCCCCCTCCCATTCCGAATCCGACCTTTCTGCCCTGGGCCTCCTCCGTGGCCAGAGTGAGTCCCACCGTAAATTGGAGGAGCAGCACCTCATATTTTGCTTGGGTAGTTTACACCCCAGCGGTATGAACATTGACTTCTTCAATTTCAGGTAGTCCTTGATTTTTCCCTCCTTCCCCTCCCCTTCCCATCTCTCCCTCAGTCCACTGTCTCCGCCTCTTCCTTTCCTTTTCCCGCCTCCACCCCCCCCACCCCCACATCAGTTGGAAGAAGGGTCTCAACCCGAAACGTCGCCGATTCCTTCGCTCCATAGATGCTGCCTCACCTGCTGAGTTTCTCCAGCATTTGTGTGTACGTCAGAATGGTAGATTACACCAAGGCAGTATATAAGAGTCGCCATGTTCTTGCCGCCATTTTGCCCCCTTCATGCAAAGTTGTTAAAGAAAATAGTCTTAACTTGGCCATAAAGACCCGTTGCCCAGGTGATGGCATTTCATTCACAAAAGTCAAACTGCTGGAGTAACTCAGCGAGTTAGGCAGCATCAGTGGAAGACATGGACAGCTGATGTTTAATGTCGGGACACTACTGGGAAGGGTCTGAATCATTTGGGACCCAGCACTTTGGGTTTGGCAGAGCCACAGAGTCATAGAGTCAACTTTCCCACACTGGCCAACAATGTCCCAGCTACACTAGTCCCACCTGCCAGCGCTTGGTCCATATCCCCTCCACACTTGTCCTATCCATGTACCTATCCAACTGTTTCTTAGGTGAGCCAGTGAGACTTGTGGGGCTGAATCTTGACTTCACATTACCCCAGGAGGAGTTTGGAGATGCAAGGAACTGCAGATGCTGGAATCTTGAATAAAACACAAAGTGCTGGAGTAACTCCCCAGAAGGGTCCCAACATGAAACGTCCTCCAGAGATGCCGCCTGCCCCGTTGAGTTACTCCAGCACTTTGTGTTTTGCTCAAAATGCCAGCATCTGCAGTTCCTTGTGTCTCAACTTCATACACAAAAAAAATGTGGTTTCCCCAGAAACGTATTGGATGCTGACTGCATAAGACATTTATGCAATTCATGGTATTCTCTCTTTAAAGGTAACAATGCGTGTCCTGCTCAGTTCATTTATTGAATTCATTAAGTTGAAATTCATAAAGATCACAGCAGATGTGGCGCGGTGGCGCAGCGGTAGAGTTGCTGCCGCACAGCGCCAGAGACCCGGGTTTGATCCTGACTACAGGCGCTGTCTGCACCGAGTTTGTACGTTCTCCCTCGGTCCGTGTGGGTTTTCTCCGGGTGCTCCAGTTTCCTCCCACACTCCAAATACGTCCAGGTTTGTAGGTATAAGTTGTAAATTGTCCCCTGTGTGTGCAGGATAGTTTTAGTATACGGGATGATCGCTGGTCAGTGCGGACTCGGTGGGCCGAAGGGCCTGTCTCCACGCCGTGTCTCTAAAGTGTAAAGTCTAAAGATGCATTTGATCCACTTCATTCCCAACTGGTAATGCAGTCGGCAAATTGATGCAAATTGGCACTGAGTGGTAGATTGAGGAATGTCATAGGTAGACACAAAATGCTGGAGTAACTCAGCGGGTGAGGCAGCATCTCTGGAGAGAAGGAATGGGTGACGTTTCGGGTCGAGACCCTTCTTTAGACTGATGTCAATGGAGGGGGCTGGACAAAGATAGAATGTAGTCGGAGACAGTAAGACTAGAAGGGGAATGGGATGGAGAGAGAAAGTAAGGGCTATCTGAAGTTAGAGAAGTCAATGTTCATACCGCTGGGGTGTAAACTACCCAAGCGAAATATGAGGTGCTGTTCCTCCAATTTGCGCTGGGTCTCACTGACAATGGAGGAGGCCCAGGACAGAAAGGTCAGATTGGGGAATGGGAGGGGGATTGTCTAACACTAGAGTGCCTTCTAGTGTTGGGCATTTGATGTCTCCCTTGTTCAAAGAATTCAGGGAGAAATTCTAACTCAGCGGGTCAGGCAGCATCTCAGGACAAAAGGGATGGGTGACATTTCGGGTCGAGACCCTACTCCAGCACTTTGTGTCTATCTTAAACTATGTTTGGTTTCGTACACTGGTAAACACAGAATTGAACATTCTCTGAAGATCACTATGAAAGTTCACAAAAAGACGGATGAAAATGTGACGATTACATTGCAGGATATTTGATACCGAGATCACAGTAGCTGGTCAGAATGGGCTGCTTCGGCTTGCTGCAGGAATTAAGCATGTTTGGATATGTCATAACAACATAATCCTTTAAGTGAAGTTGTTAGCAGAAAGACATCTGAGATTGGCAAGCTTATTCCTTCAAATCCCACTCCAGAAGTGAAGTCTTAACTTCGCACTTCAGCGGAAGAACGGGGCAGAATCTCTGGAGAGAAGGAAAGGGTGATGTTTCGGGTCGAGAAATTGTGCTCCTCTAAAGGGCCTGTCCCACTTGGCGGTTTTTTTCGGCGACTGCCGGCACCATTGACTGATGTATCAGGTCACCGAAAAATTCACGACGTGACGCGGCATGATAACCATATAACAATTACAGCACGGAAACGGGCCATCTCGGCCCTTCTAGTCCGTGCCGAACACTTACTCTCACCTAGTCCCATCTACCTGCACTCAGACCATAACCCTCCATTCCTTTCCCGTCCATATACCTATCCAATTTATTTTTAAATGTTAAAATCGAACCTGCCTCCACCACTTCCACTGGAGATATCACTTGCACAACGTATTGGCGTGTGGTGTATTTTCAAGTGTCGCGACATTTTTTTTGCCGCCGCTGGATTTTGAAATGTTCAAAATCTTTTGCCGACCCTGATATGATGCCGGCGGTCGCCGAAAAAATCGCCAAGTGAGACAGGCCCTTTTTCATTTATCCACCGATATTAATCTGTGACATTCAAAGGGTGACTCTTCAATTTGTTTGTTTGTTCATTCGTTCCGGTTTAGGCGCTGCGCACAAGGCAGCCATCCAACAGTCGCTTGTATTTCTCTCTCTTTTACCCTCAAATTTAATTCAATTTTAATTTCAGCTTTTCGTGTACCTTGCTGTGTGTTATGACCGTTAGCAGACCAATTTCCCGACGGGGATGAATAAACTTCCATCGTATCGTATTGTATCGTTATTAGAAACGTAATTCAAAGAATCTGGCAGGCACCAAATAGTCACTTGAAGCCTGGCCAAGCTGGCCATCCGTGAGTCAAGACACCAGACGTTGGAGGGCTCTACCCGAGCCGGCTGCCTTCCCCTTTTCCGGGGATACGTCCGTGCCCGGGTGCGGATGGAAAGGGAATACGCCCTGTCTACGGGCACCCTGAGGGAGTTCCGGGACCGCTGGGCACCGAGGGGGATCAATGTATCCTTGACAAGGATTGCAATATAATTGTTTAGCAGTTGCTTAGCATATTTGTTCGTCTTGTATTATGGTGGTGTTTTGTTTTATTATAGTGTCAATACTATTTTAATATTTGAATAAATATTTTTGATTAAAAATAAATAAATAAATAAATAAAATAAAATAAAAATAGTCACTTGAAAATAGCTGTTTTTAAGTAAATTCCCATTCACCCAACAAAGATAATTCCTTGAAATTACAGAACATTGTAGAGGCTCAATTTGAAAGTGGTCTGTTTTTATTTCTATTTTTTCAAAGATAAATTCCGTTGCCTGAAGAGCTTTTATTCATTCACTTTTTTCTTCACTTTGCTGTTGCCACAATTAAATGTAATTAAAATAAATCCTGTTTTACTACGGCGAGCACTCGTTGGCAACAGTACAAAATTGGCAGTAAAGTACTCTGGGACATGCAAAGGGCATAAAAGGTACTTCATAAGTTCACAAGTCGTAGGAGAAGAATGGCCTCATAGCAGAAGCGTCCACATCACGGGGCTGGAGACTGGAAGTATCCTGAGCTAATTCTGCTACCCCCACCATCATCTATTGCAACAAGTGATGGCTCCCACTGATTGTCAGTGGAAGCTTGCGTCCTTTTCAGGACGGACGATGACCACGGTCAACATTTGAAACATGGAAAATGGACACAAAAAAGGAGCAGAATTAGGCCATTTGGCCCTTCGAGTCTACTCTGCCATTCAATCTTTCCCTCTCATCACCATTCTCTTTCCTGCTCACCATAAACCTTGACATCCGTATTAATCAAGAACCTGCCGATCCCCGCTTTAACGATTTGGCCTCCACAACCGTCCGTGGCAATGAATTCCACAGATTCACCACCCTGTGGCTAAAGAAATTCCTCCTCATCTCCTTCCTAAAGATATGTCCTTTTATTCTGAGGCTGTGGCCCTCTGGTCCTAGACTCTCCTACTAGTGGAAACATGGCCCTCTTACCCAATCCCATGCATTCCCGCTTCACCTGGCAGCTGTTATGAGCGATGGGGTACTTATCAGGGTGGAAGATTGCAACCTTCACGTGGTCCGCCCTGTTTCGACTAATGCAATCAACTCGACGTGCACAAATGGAAGATCAAATAGACCAAGTTGTCCAACAACTTTAGGCTGTGCACGCCACACGAAAGAAGAAGGGTACTTATCCAGCACAATATTATTGATAGAAACTAGATTTACCAAGCCCTGGGTAGAGTGGATATGGAGAGGATGTTTCCACGAGTAGGGGAGTCTGGGACCAGAGGGCACAGCCTCAAAATTCAACGAGGTTCCATTGGGTAGCTGAGGAGGAATTTCTTTAGTCAGAGGGTGGTGAATCTGTGGATTTCTTTGCCACAGAAGGCTGTGGAGACTATGTCAGTGGGTATTTTTAAGGCAGAGATAGATAGATTCTTGATTAGTACGGGTGTCAGGGGTTATGGGGAGAAGGCAGGAGAATGGGGTTAGGAGGGAGAGATAGATCAGCCGTGATTGAATGGCGGAGTAGACTTGATGGGCCGAATGGCCTAATTCTGCCCCTATCGCTTAAAAACTTATGAACTTATGAACAAAAGAGAGGTCACCTTGAGTTACAACAGAGAGGTCATGAAGGCCAATCTGCCAACAGGAGGCAGTAATAGACTTAACAGAAGCAGAGTTAATGTCAATTAACACTAGCCTTACTTGACCCATAGTGAGTGAAATCATGGATAGACACAAACAGCTGGAGTAACTCAGGGGGTCAGGCAGCAAGTTTGGAGAAAAGGAAGAGGTGATGTATTGGGTCGAGACCCTTCTTCAGACTGAGTCAGGGGAAAGCGAAATGAGAGATATAGACGGTGATAGAGAGAGATATAGAACAATTGAATGAAAGATATGCAAAAAGTAACAATGATCGAGGAACGGTGGAGCCCACAATGGTTCATTGTTGGCTGTGGGGAAGGTGATACCGAGTAACACAGACAGTGAAACTCAACAGGACGACGGTGAAACTAGTACGACGACTAGGGTGGGGGAGGGACGGAGAGAGAGGGGGGATGCAAGGGTTATGAGGTTAGAGAAATCAATATTCATACCACTGTGTTGTAAGCTGCCCAAGCGAAATATGATGTTCCCACGGGGAACGAGGTGCAGGAATAGGCCACTTGACGTCTGCAGCCCATTCACTATGATCTCCATAGGTCTCAGCTTCTTGTCTGCACCAGATTCCCCATTGTCCTCATCCATGTACCTTCCCGACGGGGCCGCGGCTATGGACTGGGACCGCGGCTGGAGGCCTTTATCGAGACGCCGTGGTCTCAATCCCACCCGGATTGGCGCGTAGAAGCCCCGGGGTCAGGTTGTGGCTTGGCGGAGCCGCTGATGGAGCCCACGGCTGGGGCCCTAGGCCGGCAGCACGGAGGCGCGAAGTGGGGCGTTGACAGCGGTGAGGCCTTGGCGGCGGTGATGCCTCGCGGCAGACTCGATGGGCCGATAGGCCGATGGGCCGATGGGCCTATTTCTGTGCTGTATGACTCGAACCTTCATATAATGGATTATGGCTGTTTTGAAAAGTGGCTCAACAGATACAGGACAGAAATATGCCTATCGGCCCATCGAGTCAGCCCCGACCATCAGCCACCCATCTTTAGATATCCATTCGTCAAACCCTCTTCCATAGCCAACAATGGACCATTGTGGGCTCCACCTTTCCCGAGTCAATGGGGCCAGCTCTGATTTGTTCTGTACCTATTCATATCTGAATAGGTACAGATCGGCGCGACTCTTGTCTGCAGCGGCCTCTGCAGTCCGTCTGTCTTTTTATTGTTTTCTGTCTTGTTCTATGTAGTTTTTATTGTTTTATTTGTCGGGGTATGTGTGTGGGGGTGGGGGTGGGGTGGGGGAACTTTAAGGTCTTTCCCCTGCACGGGAGACCCGACCTTTTCTTTGTCGGGTCTCCGTTGTCGTTGGGGCTGCAACGTGGAGCGGCCTCCAACAGGAATGACCTGGGGCTCCAGTCGCGGAGCTGCGGATCTACTCACCATCACGGAGCTGGCCGAGTCCGGAGCGGGTGGAGCTGTGGTGGAGCGCTGCTGTAACCCGACACCCGGAGATTCGGAAGCTCCTACCGCAGGCCTGTGGACAGTAACACCGGGAGCCCACGGGTCCCTGCTGGGAGACTGCTTTTCGGGGCTTCCGCAACGGCGACTTCTCCCGCCCGAGTTGCGGGGTTGAAGATTACCTGGAGCGGGGCCTGACATCACCGCCCCGCGCGACTTGGAATGGCCGCGGGACTTTGTGAGCGCCCGCCGGGGCTCCAACACCAAGAGCCCGCCGGGGCTCCAACACCAAGACCCGGTGCGTGGCCTTGCATCGCCCGGCGTGGCTTTAATGGCTGCGGGACATTTAACATCGCCCGCCGGGGGCTTTGACTCTGTCTTTGACTCTGACATGGGGGGGGGAGGGGAGTGCAGGGGAGAGATATGTTTAAGTTTTGCCTTCCATCACAGTGAGGAGGACTCGCTGTGATGGATGTTTATGTGAATTGAATTGTGTTGGTGTGTGTCTTGGTTCTTTTTTTGTATGGCTGCAGAAACCAAATTTCGTTTGAACCTCATGTGAGGTTCAAATGACAAATAAAAGGTATTGTATTGTATTGTATTGTATTGTATCTCTATTTTCTCTCTCGCCTGACTGTTAGTCCGAAGAATGGCCCTGACCTGAAATCACCGATTCCTTTTCTCCAGAGATGCTGCCTGGACCCGCTGAGTTACTCCAGTGTCTGTCTTCAGTTTAAACCAGCCTCTGCAGTTCCTCCCTTCACTATGATTAAGATGGGTTTTGATGTAGAATCTTTGACCTGATATGTTAACTCTGTTTCACCGATGCTGCCTGACTGGCTGAGTGAGTGTTTCCATCAGATTTAATTTTTATTTAATATCAGATCTGCCCATATGGTGTATGATTTTACCTTACACTATAAGGTTAGAGAAAGTTAAAGAAAATATATCATCTTGTGAATTTCCCTGTTGTAAGTTATACAGTAAATCAAGATATCGCTTGGACTAAGAAACAGTCCTTTTGTGATTGCAGTGTTTTCACCGAGAGTCTAGTGGGAGAGTCTAGGACTAGAGGTCAGAGCCTCAGAATTAGACATTCCTGTAGGAAGGTGATGAGAAGAAATGTCTTTAGTCAGAGGGTGGTGAATCTGTGGAATTCTTTGCCACAGAAGGCTGTGGAGGCCAAGTCAGTGGATAAGGCAGAGATAGATAGGTTCTTGATTAGTACGGGTGTCAGAGGTTATAGAGAAGAAGGCAGGAGAATGGGGTTGTGAGGGAGAGATAGATCAGCCATGATTGAATGGCAGAGTGGATTTGATGGGCTGAATGGCCTAATTCTGCTCCTATTATTTATCACCTTATGAGAGTAAATTTTCCATCCAGAATCATTCCCAGGAGAATTCCCAACCGTGGTTCCACCACTCTGCGGCAATATTTTTGCCGACTCCTTCGTCTCATTCCAGCTTCGTGACTTCCTTCATATCCGTGATCTTGCCCAGGTACCCTTCTTCACGAGAGACCCGTCTATTTCTTTCACATTGCGACACCCTGAAAGAATATTTCACATTTAGTTCAATAAGTTCAGTCCATAAATCCACAAGTTATCGGAGTAGAATTAGGCCATTAGGCTATGGGTTGTAGGGTGATAATGCCCCTGTCCCACTTAGGAAACCTGAACAGAAACCTCTGGAGACTTTGCGCCCCGCCCAAGGTTTCCGTGCGGTTTCCGTGCGGTTCCCGGAGGTTTTTGTCAGTCTCCCTACCTGCTTCCACTACCTGCAACCTCCGGCAACCGCCTGCAATCTCTGGGAACCGCACGGAAACCTTGGGTGGGGCACAAGGTCTCCAGAGGTTTCCGTTCAGGTTTCCTAAGTGGGACAGGGGCATTAGAGAGCTGGAATGGGATTGATGTCCCATTGAAGCATCATATATCGCTTCATTGCAAAAATCTCCTCAAAGTACGTTTAGTTTGGTTTAGTTTAGTTTAGTTTAGTTTAGTTTAGTTTAGTTTACTTTAGTTTAGTTTAGTTTAGTTTAGTTGAGAGATACAGCATGGAAACAGGCCCTTCGGCCCACCGAGTCCGTGCCGACCAGTGATATTCACACTGACACTATCCTTGCTCCCCTTGGAGTTGTAATACTACTCATTTAACTCTGGAGTTTCCCTGGAGCCTCACCTCCAGAGCACACCGATATGATTCTGCCTCTGAAATTCACTCACCTGAAGTAAGCCCTTGGAGTAAACTTTGGGGGCAAGTTCACAAATTACAGGAGTAGACTTAGGCCATTCGCCCCATCGAGTCTATTCTGTCATTCAATCATGTATCTCTACCTCCTAATCCCATTTTCCTGCCTTCTCCCCATAACCCTTGACACCCGTTCTAATCAAGAATTTGTCTACCTCTGCCTTAAAAGTATCCACCGACTTGGCCACCACCGCCCTCTGTGGCAATGAGTTCCACAGATTCACTACCCTCTGACTAAAGAAGTTCCTCCTCACCGCCTTTCTAACAGAGCTCCCTTTAATTCCGAGGCTGCGACCTCTGGTCCTAGACTCCCCCACCAGTGGAAACATCCTTCCACATCCACTCTATCTATGCCTTTCATTATTCTGTAAGTTTCAATAAGGTCCCCCCTGAAGTTTAAGTTATAGTTTGGAGATGCAGCGCGTAAACAGGCCCTTCGGCCCACCGAGTCCGCACCGACCAGCGATCCCCGCGTATCCCCGACCATCCCACACACACTAGGGACAATTTACATTTATACCAAGCCAATTAACCTACAAACCTGCACGTCTTTGGAGTGTGGGAGGAAACCGAAGATCTCAGAGAAAACCCATACAGGTCGCGGGAAGAACGTACAAACTCCGTACAGACAGCGCCCGTACCCGAGTCGTTGGCGCTACAAGCGCTGTAAGGCAGCAACTCTACCGCTGCACCACCATTTTTTCTAAGTACTACTTACCTGCAAGAGCTAAGGCCAGCCTGAATTCTTCCTTTAGTATCTGAAGGACTTTGTGAACTCCTTCTTCTCCCTGTCGCTCAAAGAAAATAGTGATTAGGAAACAAAAGATAGACACAAAAGGCCTGATTCGTCCGGGTGTCAGGGGTTACGGGGAGAAGGCAGGAGAATGGGGTTAGGAGGGAGAGATAGATCAGCCACGATTGAATGGCGGAGAAGACTTGATGGGCCGAATGGCCTAATTCTGCTCCTATCGCTTATGAACATGAACTTATGTACAAACGAGAGGTCATCTTGAGGTAGAACAGAGAGGTCATGAAGGTCGATCCGGCAACTGTGGATCGCTAGGAGGCAGTAATAGACTTAACAGAAGCAGAATTAATGTCAATTAACACAAGCCTTACTTGACCCATAGTAAGTGAAATCAACTCCCAGTGGCCTTTCCACTTTGCTCCTACAGTTACCCGAGTGTTTTTTGATCAAGATTCCTGCAACTGCAATTCCTTATGACCTTATGACCCTCTGTGTGAAAATGTTGCCTTTCTGGTTCCTATTAGTCCGGGTGCCAGGGGTTATGGGGAGAAGGCAGGAGAATGGGATTACGAGGGAGCCACAGATCAGCCATGATTGAATGGCGGAGTAGACTTGATGGGCTGAATGGCCTAATTCGGTTCCTTATGAGCTTATATCCTGGGTTTCCAACTTTCTCACTCCAAAATAAGGGACAAAAGGTTAAAATAAGGGACACATTCCCGACGGCAATTCGTTGACCGACTCGGCCGTGGCTGGGTGAATGATGAGTTGGCCCGGGTGCTGGACTGCACACAAAGCCCAGCCGGCGGGCCAGCTGAGGAGTTTTGGCCCAGGTCGCGCGCAAAGTCCGGCGCCCCATCCAAGTCATGAACCGATGATCGGCCATGAGAAGGAGGGGTGGTGGTGTCGGCGGTAAGCGAAGGTCGGACAGCTGGCCGGGCTGCCGACCGACTGGGCCACGGGCGAGGTGCTGCTGCTGCACTCCACGGGCTGCACTACGTCGGGACGGGTGAGGCGGGGCCGGACGTGGCGCTCCGACCCGACAGTCCCCTCGACCCGAGTAGTAGCGGTCAAATACGGGACAAGGGCGGTCCCGTACGGGACAAACCAATTTAGCCCAATATACGGGATGTCCCGGCTAATACGGGACAGTTGGCAACACTACTTATATCCACCACTATTCCAACAATGACTTATTTTCTCTTTACCTGATATGCCAGCCCCCACAGGGCTGGTCTTCCCAAAAACACAGCCTTGGCACCCAAAGCAAGAGCTTTCAGCACATCGGTCCCCTTCCTCACGCCTCCGTCCAAGTAGACTTCCACCCTCCCTTCCACAGCCTCAATGATCTCAGGGAGAGCATCAATCTGCAGGAAGACACGCCAGAAAAAGGAACCAGACATTTATTTCATCTTATATTACTTCTTATTTACTTACTGCATAGTTATTACAGATTTACATCCAGATCAGTTATGTCATGTATTTATAAGTTCATATGTTCATCTGTTCATAGGTTCTAGGAGCAGAATTAGTCCATTTGGCCCACCAAGTCTACTCTGCCATTCAATCATGGCTGATCTATCTTTCTCTCTCTATCCAATTCTCCTGACTTCTCCCCATAACCCCTGACACCCATACTAATCCTGAATCTGTCAATCTCTGCCTTAAAAATATCCACTGACGGCCTCCAGAGCCATGAATTCCACAGATTCACCACCATCTGACTAAAGAAATTCTTCCTCATCTCCTTTCTAAAGGTACAACCTTTTATTTTGAGGCTGTGCCCTCTGGTCCTAGACTCTCCCACTAGAGTCATAGAGTGCTACAGTGTGGAAACAGGCCCTTCGGTCCAACTTGCCCACACCCACATCTCCCAGCTACACTAGTCCCACCAGTCAGCAATTGGTCCATATCCCTCCAAACCTGTCCTATCCATGTACCTGTCTAACTGTTTCTTAAATGTTAAAATAGTCCCTGCCTCAACTACCTCCTCTGGCAGCTTGTTCCTACACCCACCACCCTTTGTATGAAAATGTTACCCCTCAGAATCCTATTAAATCTTTTCCCCTTCACCTCAAACCTATGACCACTGGTCCTTGATTCCCCTACTCTGGGCAAGAGACTCCGTGCGTCTACCCGATCTATTCCTCTCATGATTTTATACATCTCTATATAATCACCCCTCATCCTCCTGCGCTCCAAGGAATAGAATCTTCTCTCTACCCTTTCCAACTTGACAACATCTTTCCCATAACACGGTGCCCAGCACTGAACACAATACTGTAAATGTGGCCTCACCAAAGTCTTATACAACTGCAACATGACCTCCCAACTTCTACAGTAAACACTAGTGGAAACATCCTCTCCTCATTCAATCTATCCAGGCCTTTCACTGTTCGGTAAGTTTCAATGAGGTTCCCCCTCATCCTCAGTTGCATCCCAAGTCTCCAGCTTAATTGAAGATTTCCACTACCTTCCACCAGTAATGGTAGAATGACTATCTTTCTTTTAAAATCTTTATTTTTTATTTTTTTTAGACTCTGACATTCAAGCAATTTATTTTATTTTATTTTTTATTTTTTTAAATATTTCTATTAGAAGTACAATAAAGTACAGTAATACACATCACATATATCTTATTACATTTGTTGTACCACTTCATTTTTTAAGCTTTAAGAAAGATAGAAATAAAAGAAGTTAGGAAAGTGAAAAAGAGTCGTGAAGGTGCAGGAAAGAGTTGGGAAAAGTAAGCCCCTTAGAGAAGAAGTTAGAGAAGGAAGTAAAGAAAGGAAATAGACCCTAGAAAAAAAAGAAGAAGAAAAAGAGAAACAATCGCTCTATTATAACACAAAACTCCGCAAAAAAGGATATACCAACCGTATTTTTTACCCCCCGTTACCAGATCCTGGCATCATTTATTTTTTAAATTACTATTTCACCTTATGCTTGTAGTAGTTCCATAAATGCAGACCACGTCTTTTGGAAGTGGTCTGCTTTGCCTGCTAGGAGGAGTCTCATCTCTTCCAGGTGTAATGTTTCGAACATTACACCTGTTTAAAAACATTAATAATAATAATAATACATTTTATTTATGGGCGCCTTTCAAGAGTCTCAAGGACACCTTACAAAAATTTAGCAGGTAGAGGAAAAATATGTAAGGGGAATGAAATAAATAGTAGAGACATGACTAGTACACAAAGTAAAGACAGAATTCAATACAAAACACAATATGAGGCAATTCAAGCACAGATGAAAAGGGAGGGGGACGTGGGGCTAAGGATAGGCAGAGGTGAAGAGATGAGTCTTGAGGCGGGACTGGAAGATGGTGAGGGACACGGAATTGCGGATCAGTTGGGGAAGGGAGTTCCAGAGCCTGGGAGCTGCCCTGGAGAAGGCTCTGTCCCCAAAACTGCGGAGGTTGGACTTGTGGATGGAGAGGAGACCGGCTGATGTGGATCTGAGGGACCGTGAGGGTTGGTAGGGGGAGAGGAGGTCAGTGAGATATGGGGGGGCCAGATGGTGGAGGGCTTTGTAGGTGAGGATCAGGATTTTGTAGTTATTACATTACACCTTTTTAAATCTTTTTATTCGTTTTTTTCCAAAAAACAAAAACAGAACAAAAAAGACAGAGCAAAAAGAATAATGATAAACATAACAATGGTGTTGATACATAGGGATTTAATAACAGGTACAACCTAATATGAGTCCAGGGACAAAATACATATTGAATATAGACCCGGTCTCTATGTAAATATAGTTAAATCTTTAAAAGAAAACTTATATATGTAGAAAAAAAACACAAAGATAAAAAGACAAAAAAAAGAGGAAAAAAGGTAGAAACAAATCCCCCTAAACTAAAGAAAAAAAGAAAAGGAAAAAAAAATTTAAAACAAAGCAAAACAGAATCTGAACTGAGAATTTCGACAATTTAAGTCTGTTTGTCGTCAAGTTCGTTCCACCATATATGGGTAAAATAGTTTTTATAACAGTTAGAGAGGGAGCAATTTAGAATGACTATCTGACCAGCCATTTCCTGCTTGCTGTGAGTCAACTGGGACTGCCATACATTGCTCCAGGCACTTTTGTGCTTCATGGAATTATATCAATAGTGGGAGAGTCTAGGACCAGAGGGCGCAGCCTCAGAATGAAAGGACGTACCCTTAAAAATGGAGATGTGGAAGAATTTCTTTAGTCAGAGAATCTGTGGAATTCATTGCCACAGACAACGGTGTAGGCCAAGTCATTGGGCACTTTTAAAATGAAGCTTGATGGGTTCTTGATTAGTGAGGGCATCAAAGGTTACGGGGAGAAGGCAGGAGAGTGGGGTTGGCAGGGAAGAGGAAATCAGCCACCATCGAATGGCAGGGCAGACTCGATGGGCTGAATGGCCTAATTCTGCTCCTATGTCATGATCTTTGATGGGAGACAGGAGGAGGTCAAGCCAACCAATTTGTTTGTGCCAGATCTTTGATAGTCTGACCTATTCATCTCACTTACTTCGTGTAGCCACGATAAGAATAAGTTTATTGGCCAAGTATTCACATACAAGGAATTTGCCTTGGTGCTCCGCCCGCAAGTGACATGACATACAGTGACAGTTAGGAATGACACATAAAACATTGAACATTCTTATCTCCCTTTCAAGTCTCTCCTGAACCTACTGTTACATCCGCTTTCACCGTCCCAACAGGCTGTCTCCAAGATCATGGTAACTCAGTGTGTAATTCTTTGTGTCGTCTGTGGTTCCTTTGCCATCATTTCCTATATAGAAGGGCCCCGACGTGAAACGTCGCCTATCCACGTCCACCAGAGACGCTAGCTGACCCACGGAGCTACACTTCCACTTTGTGTCCTATATCTGTATCCTCAGGTAACCGATCCCTTCATCGAAAACCTCTTGCCTAACGGGAGAGGGGAGAAGAGGGAATGATTGGGATGAAACTGGTCCTTGATTATGCTTGAATTGAATTGAATGGAATATTTATTACATGTCATTTGAACCTCAGTGACGTTCAAACGAAACTCAGTTTCCACAGCCACACAAACAGAGACAATTCCTACAAGACATACACACAATTCAATTTACACAAACATCCATCACAGTGAATCTCCTCCTCACTGTGATGGAAGGCAAAGTCTTTTCTCTCCCCCTGCACCATTTCTCTCCCAATGTTGAAGCCCCAGGCGGACGTTGGTAAGTCCCACGGCCATTAAAGCCGCGCCGGGCGATGTACGGCTCTGCACCGGGTCGTTCCAACCCTGCGACACGGGCGGGAGAAGTCGCGTTGCGGGAGCTCCAAAAAGCTGTCTCCACTCTCCAAGGATCCTCCAGTGCTTCTACGCAGCGGCGGTGGAAAGCATCTTGTCCGGAAATATTACCATCTGGTTTGGGAATTGCTCTGCCAAGGACAAGAAGGCTCTGCAGAGAGTAGTGCGTTCGGCCGAACGCACTATGGGAACTTCACTCGCCCCCCTGCAGGAACTATACAACAGGAGGTGCAACTCCAGAGCAAAAAAAATCATGGGAGACCCCTTCCACCCCTGCAACGGACTGTTCCAGCTGCTACGGTCAGGCAAACGCCTCCGTTGCCATACGGTGAGAACGGAGAGGTTGAGAAGGAGTTTCTTCCCAGAGGCCATTCGGACTGTAGATGCCAATCTCACCAGGGACTAACTCTACTGAACATTCTTCCCTTCATTATTTATTATGTAAAAGAATATGTGTGGTATGATTGTGTCTATAATTTGTTTGGTTGTTTGGTTGTTTGTCTTTTGCACAAAAGTCCGCGAGCATTGCCACTTTCATTTCACTGCACATCTCGTATGTGTATGTGACAAATAAACTTGACTTGACTTGACCCGCGAGCTCCCGATGTTCCAGTCCACCGGACCTACGGTTGCAGCTGGTGCCTCCTAGCTCCGGGGTTGGGCCGTAGCAGCGAGCCACCACCACTTCCCACGCTCCGAGGCCGGCCAGCCCCACGATGGTGAGTCTGCAGCTCCTCAGGCTCCGCGACTGGTCGTTCCGGCTGGAGGCCGCTCCACGGTGCTAGGCCCCAACGACAACGGAGACCCGACAGGAAAAAGGTCGGGTCTCCCGTGCAGGGAAGAGGTTTTTAAAAGTTTCCCCCTCCCCCCACACGCCCCCCACATATACACAGTTAAAAAACAGTGTCCTTGCCAAGGCAGCGTGAAGTGTGGATGGACTCATGGATGGTTGCTCTGGGCTACATCCACAACTCTCTGCGATATCTTGTAATCTCGGATGGAGCTGATCCCAAACCATTCTGTACGACGACCTCCAAAGTCCATTTATTGCAGTCACGAACATGTCGCGTTTAGTTTGGAGATACAGCACAGAAACAGGCCCTTCGGCCCACCGAGTCCACTCTGACCAGCGATCACCCCCGCACACTAATGCTATCCTACACACTCTAGAGACAACTTTACAATTATACCAAGCCAATTGACCTACAAACCTGTGTGTCTTTGGAGTGTGGGAGGAAACCGGAGCATCTGGAGAAAACCCACGCAGGTCACGGGGAGAACGTGCAAATTCCGTACCCGTAGTCGGGATCAAACTCGGGTCTCTGGCGCTGTAAGGCAGCAACTCTACCGCTGCGCCACCGTACCACATATTTAAAATATTTTAGGTGATAAATGGGAGTGAACTTACCGTTGCCGACACACAATCTAGTTGCCTTGCTCCGTGGTTGGATACAAGTATTCCGGCAATTCCATGTTTAACCGCTTCCCTGGCATCGTCGGCTAAAATGACAAAGCCCCGGCAGCTTAGTTTAGTCAAGTTTAGAGTTTAGTTTGGAGATACAGCACGGAAACAGGCCCTTCGGCCCACCGGGTCCGCACCGCCAAGCGATCCCCGTACACTAACAATACAATACAATACAATTTCAATTTATTGTCATTTGGACCCCTTGAGGTCCAAACGAAATGTCGTTTCTGCAGCCATACATTACAAAACAAAAAGACCCGAGACACAACACAGTTTACACAAACATCCATCACATTGCTGTGATGGAAGGCAAAAAAAAACTTATCTCTCCACTGCACTCTCCCCCCCGATGTCAGAGTCAGAGTCAAAGTCAAAGCCCCCGGCTGGTGATGGCGATTGTCCCGCGGCCATTAAAGCCACGCCGGGTGATGCAAGGTCGCGCACTGGGTCTTGGTGTTAGAGCCCCCGGAGTGCGCTCACAGAGTCCCGCGGCCACTCCAAGCCGCGCGGGGCGGTGCTGTAAGGCCCCGCTCAGGTGCTCTTCAACCCCGCAACTCGGGCGGGAGAAGTCGCCGTTGCGGAAGCCCCGAAAAGCGGTCGCCCAGCAGGGACCCGCGGGCTCCCGGTGCCGCCGTCCGCCAAACCCGCAGTTGCAGCCTCCGAATCTCCGGGGGTCGGGTGGCAGCAATGCTCAACCACAGCTCCACCCGCTCTGGACTCGGCCAGCTCCGCGACGGTGTGTAGTCGGCAGCTCCGCAGCTGGAACCCCAGGTCGTTCCTGTTGGAGGCCGCTCCACGTTGCAGCCCCAACGACAACGGAGACCCGACAAAGAAAAGGTCGGGTCTCCCGTGCAGGGGAAAGATTTTAAATATACCCCCTCCCCCCCACACACATACCCCAACAAAAAAAATAACAAAAACTACATAAAAACGAGACATAAAATAATAAAACACAGACGGACTGCAGAGGCCACTGCTGACGAGAGTCGCGCCGCCCACCGAAACACTGTCCTACACACATCAGGGACAATTTACAATCCTTTACCAAACCCTATGAACCTACAAACATGTACGTCTTTGGAGTGTGGGAGGAAGCCGGAGTACCCGGAGAAAACCGTGCAGACCACGGGGGAGAACGTGCAAACTCCGTACAGGCAGCACCCGTAGTCGGGATCGAACCCGGGTCTCCGGCGCTGTGAGGCTGCAACTCTACCGCCGCACCACCGTGCCGCACTAGTTAATCACCACCACCCTCCCCCCCCCCCCCCCAAATCAGTCTGAAGAAGCTGCCTTTACTGGTTGGTGACTCGACACTGTTGCAGCGCCCCCTACAGCCTGTCTGTCTCTTTTTTTATTTTTTTGTCTAGTCAAATGTAGTTGTTGTGTTTTTTTAAACTGATTTTAACTGTGTTTATGTGGGGGTCGGGGGGGGGGGGTCGGGAGAAACTTAAAAAATCTCTTCCTTGCACGGGAGACCCGACCTTTTTCTCTGTCGGGTCTCAGTTGTCGTTGGGGCCTAGCACCGTGGAGCGGCCTCCAGCCTGAACGACCCGGGGGCTCCAGTCTCGGAGCCTGCGGAGCTGCGGACTCACCATCGTGGGGCTTCAACATCGGGCTTCACCATCGTGGGGCTTCAAATCGGGAGAAAAATGGAGAGCAGGGGAGAGAAAGGACTTTGCCTTCCATCACTGTGATAGATGTTTGTGTGAATTAAATTGGTTGTTGTGTTTAGTAGGAATCTTTTTGTTTGTATGGCTGTAGAAACAGAGTTTTGTTTGAGCCTCACTGAGGTTCAAATGACAATAAATATTGTATTGTATTGCATTGTATTGTACAGACCTACCCACTGAGTTACTCCAGCACTTTGTGTCCCAGCTATGCCTAAATGTAACATGGTACCTTTCACCTGAGGTCAGGAAAGTGCTACCCACCTCTTAAGATGCCCTTGAGAACGATCGGCAGTTTGGTCAATTGTCTCAGCCAGGCGATATCCTGCCACTTGATGGTGGGATCAATTGCACTGGAAGTGTACACAGCCAGACCACTGTCTTCCCCATAGTCCTTTTTGGAAAAGGACAGATCGAGGTTCTCGAAGTTTGCCATCCTAAAGGACACAATTCAGAACAAAAAGCTTGACCGTCTGGAAAATGCCACGATAGATTAAAAGAAAGATAGGTCAGAAGATAGACAATAGACAATAGACAATAGGTGCAGGAGTAGGCCATTCGGCCCTTCGAGCCAGCACCGCCATTCAATGTGATCATCCACAATCAATAACCCGTGCCTGCCTTCTCCCCATATCCCTTGATTCCGCTAGTCCTATAAGTTATATCTCTCTTGAAAACATCCAGTGAATTGGCCTCCACTGCCTTCTGTGGCAGAGAATTCCACAGATTCACAACTCTCTAGGTGAAAAAGTTTTTCCTCATCTCAGTCCTAAATGGCCTACCCCTTATTCTTAAACTGTGACCCCTAGTTCTTGATTCCCCCAACATCGGGAAAAATTTTCCTGCATCTAGCCTGTCCAATCCCTTAAGAATTTTATATGGTTCTATAAGATCTCCTAAATTCCAGTGAATATAAGCCCATTCTTTCATTATATGTCAGTCCCACCATCCCGGGAATTAACCTTGGAAACCTACACTGCACTCCCTCAATAGCAAGAATGTCCTTCCTCAAATTAGGAGGCCAAAACTGCACACAATACTCCAGGTGTGGTCTCACCAGGACTCTGTATCAATTGCAGTAGGACTTTCTTGCTCCTATACTCTCGCTATGAAGGCCAACATGCCATTTGCTTTCTTCACTGCCTGCTGAACCTGCATGATTACTTTCAGTGACTGATGTACAAGGCCACCCAGGCCTCGTTGCACCTTTCCTAATCTGACACCATTCAGATAATCTGCCTTCTTGGTCTTGCCACCAAAGTGGATAACCTCACATTTATCCACATTATACTGCATCTGCCATACATCTGCCCTCACCCAAACCATCCAAGTCACCCTGTAGCCTCATAGCACCCTCCTCGCAGCTCACACTGCCTCCCAGCTTTGTGTCATCCGTAAACGTGGAGATGTTCCATTTGATTCCTTCGTCTAAATCATTAATGTATATATTATAAATAACCGGGGTCCCAATTCCTGCACTGCTGCCTTACAGCGCCAGGGACCCGGGTTCAAACCTGACTACGGTTACTGCCTGTATGGAGTTTGTGCATTCTCCCCATGACCTGCGTGGGTTTTCTCCTGGTGCTCTGGTTTCCTCCCACACTCCAAAGACGTACAGGTTTGTAGGCTAATTGGATTTGGTAAAATTGTGAATTGTTCCTAATGCGTGTATCTATGGAGCGAAGGAAGTTCAAGTTCAAGTGAGTTTATTGTCATGTGTCCCTGTATAGGACAATGAAATTCTTGCTTTGCTTAAGCACACAGAAAATAGTAGGCATTTACTACAAAACAGATCAGTGTGTCCATATGCTATAATATAAATATATACACACATGTATAAATAAACTGATAAAGTGCAAATAACAGAAAATGGGTTATTAATGTTCAGAGTTTTGTCCGAGCCAAGTTTAATAGCCTGATGGCTGTGGGGAAGTAGCTATTCCTGAACCTGGTTGTTGCAGTCTTCAGGCTCCTGTACCTTCTACCTGAAGGTAGCAGGGAGATGAGTGTGTGGCCAGGATGGTGAGGGTCTTTGATGATACTGCCAGCCTTTTTGAGGCAGCGACTGCGATAAATCCCCTCGATGGAAGGAAGGTCAGAGCCGATGATGGACTGGGCAGTGTTTACTACTTTTTGTAATCTTTTCCTCTCCAGGGCGCTCAAATTGCCGAACCAAGCCACGATGCAACCGGTCAACATGCTCTCGACTGTGCACCTGTAGAAGTTAGAGAGAGTCTTCCTTGACAAACCGACTCTCCGTAATCTTCTCAGGAAGTAGAGGCAACGTTTCGGGTCGAGACCCTTCTTACACAATACACAATACACAATACAATTTATTTGTCATTTGAATCTCATAGAGGCTCAAATGAAATGTTGTTTCTGCAGTCATACACACAAGAAACAAAGACCCAAGACACAACACAATCTACACAGACATCCATCACAGCGCATCTCCTCCTCGCTGTGATGGAAGGCAAAAAAACTTATCTCTCCCCTGCACTCCCCATTCCCCTCCTGATGTCAGAGTCAAAGCCCCCGGCGGGCGATGGCAATTGTCCCGCGGCCATTAACGCCACGCCGGGTGATGCAAGGCCGCGCTCCGGGTCTTGTTGTTGGAGCCCCCGGCGGGCGCTAACTAAGTCCCGCAGCCGTTGAAGCCGCGCCGGGCGGTGATGTAAGGCCCCGCTCCAGGTACTCCTCGACCCCGCGACTCGGGCGGGAGAAGTTGCCGTTGCGGAAGCCCCGAAAAGCGGTCTCCCATCAGGGACCCGCGGGCTCCCGGTGTCACTGTCCACCGGACCTGCGGTAAGCCTCCGAATCCCCGGGGTCGGGTCGCAGCAGCGCGTCACCACCGCTCCACCCGCTCCGAACTCGGCCAGCTCTACGATGATGAGTAGGTCCGCAGCTCCGCGACTGGAGCCCTAGGTCGTTCCTGCCGGAGGCCGCTCCACGTTGCAGCCCCAATGACAACGGAGACCCGACAGGGAAAAGGTCGGGTTCTCCGTGCAGGGGAAAGATTTTAAAAGTTTCCCCCCCCCACACACATACACACACACATACCCCATCAAAAAAAAATAAAAACTACATTAAAACGAGACAAAAAATGACAAAAAGACAGACGGACTGCAGAGGCCGCTGTGACGTGAGTCGCAGACTGATGTGGTGGTGAGGGGTGGAGGGCGGGAAGAAGAGTGGAAGAGGCAGAGACAGTGGGATGTGGGAGAGCTGGGAAGGGGAGGGGAAAGAAGGAGAAAGCAGGGACTACCTGAAATTGGAGAAGTCAATGTTCATACCGCTGGGGAAAGGGTGAAACTTGTGCTGCGAGTTTGTCGAACACCTTCCATTACCTGAGGTGAGGGGGCAGTTTGAACTTGTTTCGTACGTCCGCTAAACGCTTGCCCAGGTACGGCGTGTCGACAGTGAGAAAGATTCCCCGGTAGCCAGCCGCCTCTGCTCTCCTCACCAGGGACGCGGTGACCTTCCTGTCCTTGTAGATGTACAGCTGCAGCCAGCGCGTGGCCTCGGGTGCTGCCTCGGCTACCTCCTCGATGCTGGAGGTAGCCCAGGTGCTCAGCATCATGCCCGTACCCTGCGACCTGCAAGCTGGGCTCCCCCAGCACAACACAAGAGAGAGTTAGCCGCGGGACTTAACCAGAGAGTGGTAGAATTATAGAGTCATTGTTAGTTGGAGTTAGAGCAGTCGATGTTCATACCGCTGGGCTGTCAGCTGCCCATGTGAAATAGGAGGTGCTGTTCCTCCAATTAGGTATGCATGGATGGGACAGGTTTAGAGGGATATGGTCCAAATGCAGGCAAGTGGGTTTGTTTGGTTGTTTGTTTGTTTGTCTTTTTGCACAAAGTCCGCGAGCATTGCCACTTTTCATTTCACTGCACATCTCGTATGTGTATATGACGAATAAACTTGACTTGGTGTAGATGGGACATGTGGGTCCGTTGTGGAATTAGCCCCTTCAGCCCAACCTGCCCACAACGACCCGCATTTGGCCCAGATCTCTCTACACCTGTCCTATCCATGTACCTGTCTGTACAATAAGAACAACTCAGACTGAATAACATCACGGCCAGGATCGAACTTGGTTCCCTTGGTCTGAGAGGAAGAAAATTGCGAGGACTCTGGACATAGCCAGTATGGGCACAATGGGCCGAATGGCCTCTTATGCTGGCAAATTCTTGGAGTGGGCATTCCAACTGTGCACAGCGCTGCACTGCCCTCTTGTGTTTGACCGTGCCTTGCAATTAGAGACTCTTTTGCATTTGCAATATTTGTCTACAGCGTTTTATTGCCATCTGTCCAAGATAGAACAATTAAAATACTTACTTTCATTACTTACTTACATGTTGACTGCTTGATACCAAACTGTCAGTGAGATTATTTTGGAGGATAGCTCAGAGAGTGAATTATCATTGTCAGAGTGAGGACCAAAGCAAATTGGAGGAACAACACCTCATATTTCGCTTGGGCAGCTCTAACTTCTATTGATTTCTCTAACTTCAAGTAACCCTTGCTTGCCCTCTCTCTCCATCCCTCCTCCACCCTCGTTCTTCGACTAGTTTCACTGCCCTCCTGATTACATATTACTGATTGCACGCCTCGTTGTCACCTTCCCCTCAGCCAACAATGAACCCATTCTACATTTCCTTGATCATCGTTTCTTTTGATCTGTGTTTTCACACTTTACCCTTCGAACTCCCAGTCTCCCTCTCCCCTGACTCTCAGTCTGAAGAAGGGTCTCGACCCGAAATGTCATCCGTTCCTTCTCTCCAGAGATACTGCCTGTCCCGCTGGGTTCCTGCAGGTAGTACATCCTCTGCTGTGCCTTTTTGACTGTGGAGTCGATGGTGCCGCCCCCCGCCACCTCCCCCCCCTCCCCCCCAAAGAGGCCTCATTGGGTCTCCATCGCAGGGTTACAAGATTAGAGCCATGGTATTTATATATCATAAAAAATAACACAGAGTGCTGGAGTAACTCAGCAGGTCAGGCAGCATCTCTGGAGATGAGGGGGGGACCTGATTGAAACTTACCGAATAGTGAAAGGCCTGGATAGAGTGGATGTGGAGAGGTTGTCTCCACTAGTGGGAGAGTCTAGGACCAGAGGCCACAGCTTCAGAATAAAAGGAGTGTGAGAGGAAACCAGGGAAAACCCACACTGTCAAGGGGGGAGATTGTCCGAACTCCGTACAGACAGCACCCGTAGTCAGGTCCAAACACGGGTCTCTGGAGCTGTAAAGGGCCTGTCCCACGAGCATGCGACTCCATGCGGCAAGCGCGACCTAACGTGGTCGCTTGAGCCGTACGGCCTCGCGGGGCCGGTCCCACTTCGATCGCCGGAGCCGTATGGAGTTGTGCGGAGCTGGTCCCGACATCGCGCGGGGCTCCGAAAAACTGACGTTGTTCAAAAATTCTGTGCGGCAACGGCCTGTCGGCCCGCAGCCGCCTCAACGCCATATGCACCGCCTCGACGGGCGTACGCAGCGTCTTGACGCCGCCGTACGTCACACGCGAACTTCCCGCGGACTTCGCTCGAACTTCACGTCACTCACCCGACCTCCGCGCGGCCCCCGCTTCCGGTTTGGTCACGCTCGCCGCATGCAGGTCGCATGCTGGTGGGACAGGCCTTTTAAGGCAGCAACTCCACCGTTATACCACCATGCCAAAATATTTAATAGGAACCTAAGGGGCAATCTTTGCACACAGACAGTGGTAGATACAGTATATGGAACGAGCTGCCAGAGGAGGTAGTTGAGGCCTACAATATTATAATTTAAAGGGCATTTGGGCAGGTACATGGATAGGGATGATTTAGTGGGAAGTGTACAGGTGAATGGTACCAAGTTCAATGGGGCATCTTGGTCGCTATAGGTGATTTGGGCTGAAGGGCCTGTTTCCGTGCTGTATAACTCTACGGCTCAACGATGTGAAGTCTTTCAAGTCAAATCCCCCTCCCTTTTCATCTGTGCATTAATTGCCTCATATTGTGTTTTGAATTGTATTCTGTCTTTACTTTGTGTACTAGTCATGTCTCCACTATTTATTTCATTCCCCTTACATGTTTTTCCTCTACCTGTTAAATTTTTGTAAGGTGTCCTTGAGACTCTTGAAAGGCGCCCATAAATAAAATTTATTATTATTATTATTAATCAAGAATCTATCTATCTCTGCCTTAAAAATATTAATTGACTTGGCCTCCACGGCCTTCTGTGGCAGAGAATTCCACAGATTCACCACCCTCTGACTAAAGAAATTTCTCCTCGTCTCTGAGGCTATGACCACTCGTCCTAGACTCCCCCACGTGGAAACATCCTAGCCACGTCCACTGAATCCAAAGCTTTCACTATTTGGATATTTTTAATGAGATCCCCCCCCCCCCCCCCCATTCTTCTAAACTCCAGAGAGTACAGGCCCAGTGCCGTCAAACACTCAAAGCTAATTGTTATGTCAGATGCGTTGCACAAATGGTGAGCCAAATGAGATTTGTTTGTTGCAAAAATGCTTCTGAAAAATATCCCTTTTGTATTTTAATGATTTTATTTTTAACTTTACAGCTAATTCAAGCCGACTATTTTTTAACTCTGTTTATTTTGTTACCTTCTCACAGCTAACAATGATCTATTCTACATTTTCCTTGATCATCAGCCCCTTTGTACTGGTTTCACACCCTACACTGCCTTACCTGCACGTCCCTATCTATGTACCGCGCACTCTCCTGACATCTGTCTGAAGAGAGTCTCGACCCGAAACGTCACCCATTCCTTCTCTCCAGAGATGCTGCCTGTCCCACTGTGTTACTCCAGCATTTTGTGTCTATCTTCAATTTAAAGCAGCATCTGCAGTTAGAGTCATAGAGTGATATTTACAACGTACAAAATTCTAAAGGGATTGGACAGGCTAGATGCAGGAAGATTGTTCCCGATGTTGGGGAAGTCCAGCACAAGGGGTCACAGTTTAAGGATAAGGGGGAAATCCTTTAGAACTGAGATGAGAAAAACATTTTTCATACAGAGAGTGGTGAATCTCTGGAACCCTCCGCCACAGAAGGTAGTTGAGGCCAGTTCATTGGCTATATTTAAGAAGGAGTTAGATGTGGCCCTTGTGGCTAAAGGGATCAGGGGGTATGGAGAGAAGGCAGGTACAGGATACTGAGTTGGATGATCAGCCATGATCATATTGAATGGCGGTGCAGGCTCGTAGGGCCGAATGGCCTACTCCTGCACCTATTTTCTATGTTTCTATGTTTCTCTGATATAGCGTGGAAACAGTCTCTTCGGCCCAACTTTCCCACACCGGCCAACATGTCCCAGCTACACTAGTCCCACCTGCTTGCGTTGGGTCCATATCCCTCCAAATCTGTCTGATCCATGTACCTGTCTAACTGTTTCTTAAACGTTGGGATAGTCCCAGACTCAACTACCTCCTCTGGCAGCTTGTTCCATACACCCACCACCCTTTATGTGAAAAAGTCACCCCTCAGATTCTTATTAAATCTTTTCCCCTTCACCTTGAACCTATGTCCTCTGGTCCTCGATTCCCCTACTCTGGGCAAGAGACTCTGTGCATCTACCTGATCTATTCCTCTCATGATTTTATACACCTCTATAGGTTTAAATCCCTGATGCATCATTTTGCTGTATAAGCTAGATAGGAGGTCAGAACTGCTCTCTAGTTGGTGGTGAGATGTTACAGTTGGCTAATAACAGCTGGGAAGAAACTGTCCCTGAATCTGGAGGACATTTATTTTACCGCCAGAATATTTTATTGCCATGCTTAACATTGTGTGTGTGTGTTCATCCCCCAGGCCCTCTTTGTGCTTCCGAAACTTTAATCTGGTTTGGACATTTCCTCCCCAGGGTTCTCTATATTACCCAGAAGAGTCAATGAGGATTATTTTTCTTTCTTTCTACTTTGCGTTTAAAAAGGCCAAAGCAACCACTGATGAGAATGTTTCTTCAGTTTGAACTGGAACAGGATTTACAGTCCAGACAATGCCCCACATTACTCAACATCAGCAAAACAGCGTTGGAGAAACTCAGGGGGTCAGGCAGCATCCATGGAGGGAATGCAAAGGCCTGATGACAATAGACAATAGGTGCAGGAGTAGCCTTTCAGTTCAGCCCTTCGAGCTGGCACCGCCATTCAATGTGATCATGGCTCATCATCCATAATCAGTACATAGAAACATAGAAACATAGAAAATAGGTGCAGGAGTAGGCCATTCGGCCCTTCGAGCCTGCACCGCCATTCAATATGATCATGGCTGGTCATCCAACTCAGTGTCCTGTACCTGCCCTCTCCATACCACCTGATCCCTTTAGCCACAAGGGCCACATCTAACTCCCTCTTAAATATAGCCAATGAACATGCCTCAACTACCTTCTGTGGCAGAGAATTCCACAGATTCACCCCTCTCTGTGTGAAAAATGTTTTTCTCATCTCAGTCCTAAAAGATTTCCCCCTTATCCTTAAACTGTGACCCCTTGTTCTGGACTTCCCCAACATCGGGACCAATCTTCCTGCATCTAGCCTGTCCAACCCCTTAAGAATTTTGTAAGTTTCTATAAGATCCCCCCTCAATCTTCTAAATTCTAGCGAGTACAAACCGAGTATATCCAGTCTTTCTTCATATGAAAGTCCTGACATCCCAGGAATCAGTCTGGTGAACCTTCTCTGTACTCCCTCTATGGCAAGAATGTCTTTCCTCAGATTAGGAGACCAAAACTGTACGCAATACGATTGGCTTGGTGTATGTATAAACTTGTCCCTAGAGTGTGTAGGATGGCGTTAGTGTGCGGGGATCGCTGGTAGACGCGGACTCGGTGGGCCAAAGGGCCTGTTTCTGCGCTGTATCTCTAAACCACACTAAACTAAACTAAACTACGCTAAAAGCCGCCTCATCCCTTCCCTGCTCTCCAGGATCACACGACTTTATCTGTTGCATCAAAGTAAGTAAGTAAGTAAGCAAGTAAGTTTATTGGGCAAGTATTCACATACAAGGAATTTGCCTTGGTGCTCCGCCCACAAGTAACAACATGACATACAGTGACAGTTACGAATGACTCAGAAAACACTAAACATTAATAATAATTAAACATTAATGATAAAACGCCATTGATCAAGCATGTGAACCAACAAAACACCAGATCAAAGGGAGGCTACAGATTTTTGGCTGTTGAGTAGAACAACTACTCGTGGATAAAAACTGTTTTCATGTCTGGCTGTGGCAGCCTTGACAATCCGGAGTCGCCTTCCAGAGGAAAGTGATTCAAAGAGGCTGCTAACACTAACCTCCGCCAAGACGCTAACGTCAAATAATTGAAAATCAAATGAAAGATTGGTTACGCAATCAAACAGTTGGACAGGTACATGGACAGGTACATGGACAGGTACATGGACAGGTACATGGATAGGACAGGGTTATGGACCAAGCGCAGGCAGGTGGGACAAGGGTAGCTGGGACATTGTTGGCCGGTGTGGGCAAGTTGGGCCGAAGGGCCTGTTTCCACACTCTATGACTCAATTTCAATGCAAACCGTGGTAGGTGGATACAAACACTTCAACGACACAACAATTACCTCTCACTGTTGCCACCTCTCCTTCTGGATGTGCCATTCGCTGCATGGCTGTAGCAGAGACACAGATGGGCATGCTAACTCTTTGTCCCAAGATAGTCACGGATAAGTCCATGTTTGACACATCCCTGAGGACACGCGGGCACAGTTGCCATCTAGAAAAGCAGACAGCCAAGTTAGAAGTTAGATACTACTATCTACCTCTTTGGTGACCCTCGGACTATCCTTGATCGGACTTTACTGGCTTTACCTTGCACTAAGTTATTCCCTTACCATGTACCTGATACACTGTAAATGGTTCGAATGAATTCATGTATTGTCTTTCTGCTGACTGGATGGCACGCAACAAAACGTTTTTCACTGTACCTCGGTACGCGTAACAATAAACCAGACTTAACTGTTTAGTTTAGAAGTTCACAAGTGATTGGAGCGGAATTAGGCCATTCGGCCCATCAAGTCTACTCTGCCATACTGACTCAAGCGACACCGATCACCATTAAGGGCACTGAGGTGGAGGTGGTCGCTAACCACAGGTACCTTGGGGTGCAGCTTGACAGTGAGCTGGACTGGAAGTGTCATATGGAGGCGGTGTACAGGAAGGGACAAAGCCGACTGTATTTTTTAAGGAGGCTGAGGTCATTTAACATCTGCCAACCCCTACTGTGCAGTGTCTACCATTCAGTGGTGGCCAGTGCTCTGTTTTTTGCTGTGGCCTGTTGGGGAGATGGCGCCCGCATAGCGGACAAAAACAGACTGGACAAGCTGATCAGGAAGGCCGGCTCAGTGGTCGGGGCTGAGCAACGAACGGTCCAGCAGGTGGCAGAGGCCAGAACTCTGACCAAACTGGGTTCAATAATGACCAACCCCACTCACCCACTCCATGCCCTGAAGGTGATCAAGAGCAGCATCTTCAGTCAGAGACTGATTGCACCAATGTGCAAAACTGAGAGACATAGGAAGTCCTGTTTACCAGCTGCTATAAGGTTATATAATGCGCATAAATAACTGCACTATTTTTCATTAATTGTATTTTAACTTGTATTTTAACTTGTATTTTAACTTGTTAAGTATGGAAGCTATTTGAGGAAATGTGTGGTGTTATGTCTGTCTTGAAGCTGTCGTGGCACTGTAATTTCCTGTAAAGGATTATTAAAGGTATAATCAATCAATCATTCAATCATGGCTGATCTATCTCGCCCTCCTAACCACATTCCCCTGCCTTCTCCCCATAACCCCTCTAGTTTATAGACACAGTGTGGAAACAGGCCCTTCGTCCCACCAAGTCCATGCTGAACAACGACCACCCCGTACATTTGTTCTATCCTGCACACTAGGGATAATTTACCTGCAGACCTGTGTGTCTTTGGGATGTGGGTGGAAACCAGAGCACCCGGAGGAAACCCACGTGGTCACAGGGAGAATGTACAAACTCTGTGTGGGTACAAGTTTGTAGGTTAATTGGCTTCAGTAAAAGATCGTAAATTGGAACAAAAACAGGAAGGCAGATTATTATCTAAATGGAGTCAAGTTGGGAAAAGGGGAAGTACAATGGGATCTGGGGGTCCTTGTTCATCAGTCAATGAAAGTAAGCATGCAGGTACAGCAGGTAGTGAAGAAAGCGAATGGCATGTTGGCCTTCATAACAAGATGAGTTGAGTATAGACCAAATAGATCCTTCTGCAGTTGTACAGGGCCCTAGTGAGACCACACCTGGAGTATTGTGTGCAGTTTTGGTCTCCATATTTGAGGAAGGACCTTCTTCATATTGAGGGAGTGCAGTGTAGGTTCACAAGGTTAATTCCCAGGATGGCGGGACTGTCATATGATGAGAGAACGGAGCAGCTGGGCTTGTATATTCTGGAATTTAGAAGGATGAGAGGGCATCTTATTGAAACATATGAGATTATTAAAGGTTTGGACATGCTAGAGGCAGGAAACATGTTCCTGATGTTGGGGGAGTCCAAAATCAGGGGCCACAGTTTAAGAATAAGTGGTAAGCCATTTAGAACGGAGATGAGGAAACACTTTTTTACACAGAGAGTTGTGAGTCTGTGGAATTCTCTGCCTCAGAGGGCGGTGGAGGCAGGTTCTCTGGATGCTTTCAAGAGAGAGCTAGATAGGGGTCTTAAAGATAGCGGAGTCAGAGGATATGGGGAGAAGGAAGGAACGGGGTAATGAATCGGGATGATCAGTCATGATCACATTGAATGGCGGTGCTGGCTCGAAGGGCTGAATGGCCTACTCCTGCACCTATTGTCTATTGTCTATTGTCCCTAGTGTGTGTAGGATAGTGCAAGTGTACAGGTGATTGCTGGTTGGTGCCGACTCGGTGGGCCGAAGGGCCTGTTCCCGCACTTTCTCGCGATAGTCTAAAGCAGGGGTCGGCAACCTTGTTCTGCATTGGGGCCGGGACGCATGTCTGTGAGCGGATGGCGGGCCACATCTACCACGTGTACACATAGATCCCGCCCCCATCCCGCCCCGGATGGCAGGCATCAAATCCCCTTCGAGGACACCACCCGGAGCACTGGCCCCTAGTTACGGGCGCTCACGAACATGGTGAACCCACGTACTCACAGTCACTCATCCCCGGCCTATTGACAGTGAAGCCCAGACACAGAAGGTGCGCGGATGAACCGGCGGCTTCGCGCAGGATGCGGTACAGCCAGAGCTCGCCGCGCTCGGCCGCACTCGGCTGCTCCACCATAGCGGCCGCCAGCGCAGGCCTCCTTGCGTCCTTGCATCACCGTGCCTGAGCGCCGTGGCCTCAGGACCGGGAGGCACTGGAGATGACAGAAGTCAGCGGGCTGGATGATTATGGGGAAAAAATTACGCCTGCAGGTCGGATGATTTCGGGTTACGGGCCGCATTCGGCCCGAGAGCCGTAGGTTGCCGACCCCTGGTCTAAGGGGCCTGTCCACTTAGGCGATTTTTTTCGGTGACTGTCTTAGTCGTAGCAGGTCGCCGAAAAACCGGTGACTGGATCCCCCTACGACAATGTCCATGAGAAACCACCACCTAGTCGACGGCAAGCTATGGACCCATTAGGACATCCACCTACGACCACACCTACGTCCACCCGCGACAAGCTACGACAACTGAAGACAGTTCAGTCGCCGGCACCTGTCGCCGGTTGACATAGGTTGACGTACCTAATCGACAGTGGAATTCACCGAAGTCAGCACCCTGGCGAAAACCTACGTCATCCTGGCGACAACCTACGACAAGCCAACCCTCGCCGAAAAGTTTTGAACATTTCAAAATCCAGCAGCGACCAGAAAAACGCTACGATTCTTTGGGCGACTGAGGAGACGACTCACGACCGTACAGGCGACACCCCGGCAACCATGGGGCGACAGCCTAGCCGCCTGTACTCGCCTAAAAAATCACCTAAGTGGGACAGGAGCAAAATGTCTAATGTCTAACCATCAGGATCCTGAACACTGTGCAGCATTAACTACAACTAGGTACTTCTATGGGCTATCCCTAGGGTTTTTGCACTGGTATTGTTTCTCAATTTATTAAATCACTATTTACTATGCATTATTTATGTGTATATTGTTTACAGGCCCGTGATGCTATTCCGAATAAGAATTTCATTGCTTCATTGTCAGTAGGTGTGACAATTAAACACTTGTGAGTACAAGGAACTGCAGATGCTGGTCAACGAAAAAAGACACAAAGTGCTGGAGTAACTCAACGGGTCAGGCAGCATCTCTGGAGAACATGGACTGCTCCCGACCCAAAACGTCAGCTAGCCATGTTCTCCGCAGATGCTGCCTGACCTGCTGAGTTACTTCAGCACTTTGTAGATTTATTTTATCAATGTCAAGACTACCTGTCTAAATGCTGTAGGTAGACACAAAATCTGGAGTAACCCAAGTCAGGACAAGTCAAGTCAAGTTTATTCGTCACATACACATACGAGATGTGCAGTGAAATGAAAAGTGGCAATGCTCGCGGACTTTGTGCAAAAAGACAAACAAACAAACTACAACAGAATGGAACAGAATCACATATTCTTTTACATATTAAATATTGTGGGCGGAAGGAAAAAGGGGAAAAAAAACAGCAATTTAAAAAAAAAGCAGTAGAGTGGTTCAGTAAAAGTTAGTCCCTGGTGAGATAGGAGTTTACAGTCCTAATGGCCTCAGCGGGACAGGAAGCATCTCTGGAGAGAAGGAATGGGTGACGTTTCGGGTCGAGACCCTTCTTCAGTCTCTATGCTGTCTTTCTGCTGATGCATTGAATTTAACCGAGTGCACTTTGTTTCCTGAATGCTGCTAAAGCGAGTGGACTTTGGTTAATCGATGGCACGAGTTGTTTGGCGAATGGAAGCGGTCGTAGGCAGGCAGAGCAATGAACTCCTATGAACCTCCTGAAGTGGAAGGGAATCTGAAACCCGCGGGCAGCGGTGGTTTCCCACTCAGCTTCCAAGAGCAGGAATAGGAGGGTGTTTGGATGTGGATGGCTGCCGAAGGGAGGCAGCAAGAAAGCAATAAAGACACAAAAGTGTTGAAACATAACCAAACAAGGAACTGCGGATGAAGAAGGGTTTCGGCCCGAAACGTTGCCTATTTCCTTCGCTCCATAGATGCTGCTGCACCCGCTGAGTTTCTCCAGCATTTTTTTGTTTACCTTCGATTTTCCAGCATCTGCAGTTCCTTCTTAAACACAAGGAACTGCGGATGCTGGTCGTTACACAAAAGGACACAAAGTGCCGGAGTACCGCAGATGGATCAGGTAGCATCTCTGGAGAACAAGGAGAGGTGACCTTTCAGGTCGGAAATGACAGGGTTATTGAAAGAGGGACAGTGCGATGCTCGTCTGGGTGAATTGCTGAGCTGATGATCTGGACAGGTTGTTTCCTAAGTTCATAAGGTGTAGAAGCAGAATTAGGCCATTCGGCCCATCATGCCCAGTCCTCCATTCAACCATTACTGAGCTGTCTCTCCCGCCTTCTCCTGATAACCACCGACACCCGAACTAATCAAGAATCTATCAAAAATATCCATTGACGTCCTTCATTCCCACATATTCCCATTAAAACTTATTAAAACTATACAACGCCCAAAACATTGTGATCTGTGCGTGCAATGCCTTTCCTGCATGAAGTTAAGTGCTATGGTTCAGAGGGATGAGATGACCAGGTTGGTTGAAGGGTCACGGATTGGGAGTGGATGAGGGAAAGTAGTCACAAAATGCTGGAGTAACTCAGCGGGACAGGCAGCGTCTCTGGAGAAAAGGAATGGGTGACGTTTCGGGTGAACATCTGTTTAGAAAGGAGATGAGGAATTTCTTTAGTCAGAGAGTGGTGAATCTGTGGAATTCTTTGCCACAGAAGGCTGTGGAGGCCAAGTCAGTGGATATTTTTAAGGCCGAGATAGATAGATTCTTGATTAGTGCGGGTGTCAGGGGTTATGGGGAGAAGGCAGGAGAATGGGGTTAGGAGGGAGAGATAGATCAGCCATGATTGAATGACGGAATAGACTTGATGGGCCGAATGGCCTAATACTACTCCTATCACTGATGGCCATTATGAATACTTTGCAATTTCTTATTATGGTAGTGGTTTAGTTTAGTTGGTACAGCGCGGAAACAGGTCCGAGTCCACACCGACCAGTGAATCTCTCCACATCAGCACTATCCTACACACAAGGGATAATTTTACAATTTTACCTAAGTCAATTAACCTACAAACCTGTCCTAGGGAGAACGTACAAACTCCGTACAGACAGCACCCATAGTCAGGATGGAACCCGGGTCTCTGCCGCTGTAAGGCAGCAACTCTACCGCTGTGCCACCGTGCCGCTCACAGCCCCCAATCATTGATTCTTGATTAGTACGGGTGTCAGGGGCTTTGGGGAGAAGGCAGGAGAATGGGGTTAGGAGGGAGAGACAGGTCAGCCATGATTGAATGGCAGAGTAGACTTGATGGACCAAATGGCCTAAAGGGCCTGTCCCACTTTCATGAGGTAATTCACAAATTTTCCCGAGTTTTCCCCTGATTCAAACTTGCAGAATGTTCGTAACGAGTCCGTAGGAGTTTGTAGATATATCGTAGCGGCTCGTTATGCCAGCCGTAGGTACTCGTGGCATCAGGTAAGTCGGGATGTTCTTTCCAGCCCGATAAAAAATGCCCACGAGTAAAAAAATGGTCGGGATGAAAGAAATTGCAACTTTTTACTCGTAAGGAGGGCATCGAAATAGTCGTGGGAGTTCGTAGGAGTTTGTGAACATAGTCGTGGAAGGTCGTAGGTGTTCGTAGTATACCACGAGTCAAGTTTATTCGTCACATACACATACGAGATGTGCAGTGAAATGAAAAGTGGCAATGCTCGCGGACTTTGTGCAAAAAGACAAACAAACAAACTACAACAGAATGGAACAGAATCACATATTCTTTTACATATTAAATATTGTGGGCGGAAGAAAAAAGGGGGAAAAAACAGTAATTTTAAAAAAAGCAGTAGAGTGGTTCAGTAAAAGTTAGTCCCTGGTGAGATAGGAGTTTACAGTCCTAATGGCCTCAGCGGGACAGGTAGCATCTCTGGAGAGAAGGAATGGGTGACGTTTCGGGTCGAGACCCTTCTTCAGTCTCTATGCTGTCTTTCTGCTGATGCATTGAATTTAACCGAATGCACTTTGTTTCCTGAATGCTGCTAAAGCGAGTGGACTTTGGTTAATCGATGGCGTGTTGTTTGGCGAATGGAAGCGGTCGCAGGCAGGCAGAGCAATGAACTCCTATGAACCTCCTGAAGTGGAAGGGAATCTGAAACTCGCGGGCAGCGGTGGTTTCCCACTCAGCTTCCAAGAGCAGGAATAGGAGGGTGTTTGGATGCGGATGGCTGCCGAAGGGAGGCAGCAAGAAAGCAATAAAGACCAAAAGTGTTGAAACATAACCAAACAAGGAACTGCGGATGAAGAAGGGTTTCGGCCCGAAACGTTGCCTATTTCCTTCGCTCCATAGATGCTGCTGCACCCGCTGAGTTTCTCCAGCATTTTTTTGTTTACCTTCGATTTTCCAGCATCTGCAGTTCCTTCTTAAACACAAGGAACTGCGGATGCTGGTCGATACACAAAAGGACACAAAGTGCCGGAGTACCGCAGATGGATCAGGTAGCATCTCTGGAGAACAAGGAGAGGTGACCTTTCAGGTCGGAAATTACAGGGTTATTGAAAGAGGGACAGTGCGATGCTCGTCTGGGTGAATTGTTGAGCTGATGATCTGGGCAGGTTATTTCCTAAGTTCATAGGTTGTAGAAGCAGAATTAGGCCATTCGGCCCATCATGCCCAGTCCTCCATTCAACCATGGCTGAGCTGTCTCTCCCTCTCTCCTGCCTTCTCCTCACAACCACCGACACCCGAACTAATCAAGAATCTATCAAAAATATCCATTGACGTCCTTTATTCCCATATATTCCCATTAAAACTTATTAAAACTATATAACGCCCAAAACATTGTGATCTGTGCGGTCAATGCCTTTCCTGCATGAAGTTAAGTGCTAAGGTTCAGAGGGAAGAGATGACCAGGTTGGTTGAAGGGTCACGGATTGGGAGTGGATGAGTGAGGGAAAGTAGTCACAAAATGCTGGAGTAACTCAGCGGGACGGGCAGCGTCTCTGGAGAAAAGGAATGGGTGACGTTTTCGGGTGAACATCTGTTTAGAAAGGAGATGAGGAATTTCTTTAGTCAGAGGGTGGTGAATCTGTGGAATTCATTGCCACAGAAGGCTGTGGAGGCCAAGTCAGTGGATATATTTAAGGCCGAGATAGATAGATTCTTGATTAGTACGGGTGTCAGGGGTTATGGGGCGAAGGCAGGAGAATGGGGTTAGGAGGGAGAGATAGATCAGCCATGATTGAATGACGGAATAGACTTGATGGGCCGAATGGCCTAATACTACTCCTATCACTGATGGCCATTATGAATACTTTGCAATTTCTTATTATGGTAGTGGTTTAGTTTAGTTGGTACAGCGCGGAAACAGGCCCGAGTCCACACCGACCAGTGAATCTCTCCACACCAGCACTACCCTACACACAAGGGACAATTTTACAATTTTACCTAAGTCAATTAACCTACAAACCTGTCCTAGGGAGAACGTACAAACTCCGTACGGACAGCACCCATAGTCAGGATGGAACCCGGGTCTCTGGCGCTGTAAGGCAGCAACTCTACCGCTGCGCCACCGTGCCGCTCTCAGACCCCAATCATTGATTCTTGATTAGTACGGGTGTCAGGGGCTTTGGGGAGAAGGCAGGAGAATGGGGTTAGGAGGGATAGATAGGTCAGCCATGATTGAATGGCGGAGTAGACTTGATGGACCAAATGGCTGTTTCCACGCTATATCAGAGAAACATAGAAACATAGAAAATAGGTGCAGGAGTAGGCCATTCGGCCCTTCGAGCCTGCACCGCCATTCAATATGATCATGGCTGATCATCCAACTCAGTATCCCGTACCTGCCTTCTCTCCATTCCCCCTGATCCCTTTAGGCACAAGGGCCACATCTAACTCCCTCTTAAATATAGCCAATGAACTGGCCTCAACTACATTCTGTGGCAGAGAGTTCCAGAGATTCACCACTCCCTGTGTGAAAAATGTTTTTCTCATCTCGTTTCCTAAAGGATTCCCCCCTTATCCTTAAACTGTGACCCCTTGTCCTGGACTTCCCCAACATCAGGAACAATCTAAATGGTGGCCGACTAGGAAAAGGGGAGATGCAGCGAGACCTGGGTGTCATGGTACACCAGTCATTGAAAATGGGCATGCAGGTGCAGCAGGCAGTGAAGAAAGCGAATGGTATGTTAGCTTTCATAGCAAAGGGATTTGAGTATAGGAGCAGGGAGGTTCTACTCCAGTTGTACAGGGTCTTGGTGAGACCACACCTGGAGTATTGCGTACAGTTAGACTTGGTTTATACTCTCTAGAATTTAGGAGATTGAGAGGGGATCTTATAGAAACTTACAAAATTCTTAAGTGGTTGGACAGGCTAGATGCAGGAAGATTGCTCCCGATGTTGGGGAAGTCCAGGACAAGGGGTCACAGCTTAAGGATAAGGGGGAAATCCTTTAAAACCGAGATGAGAAGAACTTTTTTCACACAGAGAGTGGTGAATCTCTGGAACTCCCTGCCACAGAGGGTAGTCGAGGCCAGTTCATTGGCTATATTTAAGAGGGAGTTAGATGTGGCCCTTGTGGCTAAGGGGATCAGAGGGTATGGAGAGAAGGCAGGTACGGGATACTGAGTTGGATGATCAGCCATGATCATTTTGAATGGCGGTGCAGGCTCGAAGGGCCGAATGGCCTACTCCTGCACCTAATTTCTATGTTTCTATGTTTCTAATCTTCCTGCATCTAGCCTGTCCAAATTCTTAAGAATTTTGTAAGTTTCTATAAGATCCCCCCTCAATCTTCATTCTTCAATTTGGCCCCTGTCCCTCCAAACCTGTTCTATCCATGTGCCTGTCTATAGAATAACAACTTAGCCTGAATGTCACGGCCAGTCTTGTACAGCCTCACCCATGCCAACAGAGTTTTAGTTTAGTTTAGTTTAGTTTAGAGGCAAATCGTGGAAACAGGTCCTTCGGCCCACCAAGTCCGCAGTGACCAGCAATCCCCACAACTTAACGCTGCACACACCCTGGGGACAATTTTATATTCACACCATTTTATGTCTATCTTCGGTCCAAACCAGCATCTGCAGTTCCTTCCTGCACGTTACTTAAAACCTGTTTGCCTGGTAATTTAAGGACATGGATAATGGTCCATAGAAGTGGCGATATGATGTCAAAAGAATAATTCTGTTGGACTAATATCCTTAAATGATGCCCCCCCCCTCCTCCTACGTCTGAGGCTGTTTTTGTGTAATAGTGTATTACAGCCGTGCCCCATCCTACAAACCAACCTCCTGTGAAAGCTTGAGTCATTGAGAACAACATTACAGAGGCAGAGAGTTTAGCTTTTTCATCTGGTTTAGCGCAGAAACAGGCCCTTCGGCCCACCGAGTCCGTGCCGACCAGCGATCCCCGCATACTAACACTACCCCTACACACACTTGGGACAATTTTACATTTACACCAAGCTGATTAACTTACAAAACTGCACGTCTTTAGAGTGTGGGAGGAAACCGAAGATCTCGGAGAAAAACCCACGCAGGTCACGGGGGGGGGGGGGGGGGGGGGGGGGGGGGGGGGGTGGGAGGTGCTGCCATTCTGTTTAAAGTACCTGGAGAAAGCAGCCACATTGTCCTTCAAGGTCTGCTGTTCATCGGCTCCTGAAGAGTAATAGTCGTAGACTGCTTTGGGTAGAATTCCTTCCGCGACCTTTTCAAAATCATTGATGCACACTGGGATACTGGACATTATTTCAACGTTAGCTCGAGCGAGAGGTCGATGCAATCAGTCGGCAACTAAGTGTGTGACATTGCCCTATGTTTATCCGTACAGTTAACATTTAACTCTCGTGATGACAGTGGCTGTGCAATCGATGTGGAAAGGAGGGTGAGACAGAGAGTCATAGTGTGGAAACGGGTCCTTCGGCCCACCTTGCCCACACTGGCCAACATGTCCCAGCCACACTAGTCCCACCTGCCTGCGTCCCTCCAAACCTGTCCTATCCATGTACGTGTCTGTTTCTTAAACGTTGAGATAGTCCCAGCCTCAACTACCTCCTCTGGCAGCTTGTTCCATACACCCACCACCCTTTGTGTGAAAAAGTTACCGCTTAGATTCCCATTAAATCTTTTCCCCTTCACCTTGAACCTATGTCCTCTGGCCCTCGATTCCCCGTCTCTGGGCAAAATGTACTTCTACCCGATCTATTCCTTTCATGATTTTGTACACCTCTATAAGATCACCCCTCATCCTCCTGCACCCCATGGAATAGAGACCCAGCCTGCTCAACCTCTCCCTATAGCTCACACCCTCTAGTCCTGGCAACATCCTCGTAAATATTTTCTGAACCCTTTCAAGCTTGACAATATCTTTCCTAAAACATGGTGCCCAGAACTGAACACAATATTCTAAATGCGGTCTCACCAATGTCTTATACAACTGCAACAGGACCTCCCAACTTCTATACTCAATAGGTACACAAAAAAGCTGGAGAAACTCAGCGGGTGCAGCAGCATCTATGGAGCAAAGGAAATAGGCAACGTTTCGGGCCAAAACCCTTCTTCAGACTGATCGGGGGTGGGGGGGGGGGCGGGGACAAGAAAGGAAAAAGGAGGAGGAGCCCGAAGGCTGGGGGATGGGAGGAGACAGCAGGGGGACTGAGGAAGGGGAGGAGATAGCAAGGACTAACAAAATTGGGAGAATTCGATGTTCATGCCCCCAGGATGCAGACTCCCCAAGCGGAATATGAGGTGCTGTTCCTCCAATTTCCGGTGCTGCTCGCTGTGGCCATGGAGGAGACCCAGGACAGAGAGGTCGGAGACGGAGTGGGAGGGGGAGTTGAAGTGCTGAGCCACCGGGAGATCAGCTTGGTTATTGCGGACCGAGCGGAGGTGTTCGGCGAAACGATCGCCCAACCTCCGCTTGGTCTCACCGATATAGATCTGCTGACATCTAGAGCAGCGGATGCAATAGATGAGGTTGGAGGAGATGCAGGTGAACCTCTGTCGCACCTGGAACGACTGCTTGGGTCCTTGAACGGAGTCGAGGGGGGAGGTAAAGGGAAGCAGGGTGGGAAGAAGTGTAGTCTACCTGTCTTAAAAACATCCACTGACTTGGCATCCACAACCCTCAGTGGCAATGAGTTCCATAGATTAACTAACCTCTGACTAAAGAAGTTCTTCTTCAACTTCTTTCTAAAAGAGCACCCTTTAATTCTGAGCCTTCCTCAGATACAGGGCCCAAATTTGCTCACAAGTTTATACAATCATGAGAGGATTAGATCAGGCAATTAATTGCACAGAGTCTCTTGCCCAGAGTAGGTGAATCGAGGACCAGAGGACTGAGGTTCAAGGTGACGGGGAAAAGATTTAATGGGAATCTGAGGGGTGACTTTTTCACACAAAGGGTGGTGGGTGTATGGAACGAGCTGCCGGAGGAGGTAGTTGAGACGTTTGAGAAACAGTTGGATAGGTACAGGGGTAGGACATGTTTGGAGGGATATGGACCAAATGCAGGCAGGTGGGACTAGTGTAGCTTGGACATGTTGGCCAGTGTGGGCAGTGTGTTTCCACACTGTATCACTCTGTGACTATACAACACTGCATTTAATTGCATAGTGCTGGACTATATACTAGATGACACCTGGTATACGTAACCTATATATGAATAACATTCAGTGCTAGAGCCAGTAACGTACGATCAATGATAGTCCGAGGGTCTCCAATGAGGCGAGTAGCAGTTCAGCACTGCTCTCTAGTTGGTGATAGGATGGTTCAGTTGCCCGATAACAGCTGGGAAGAAACTGTCCCTGAATCTGGAGGTGTGTGCGTTTTCACACTTCTGTACCTTTTGCCCGATGGGAGTGGGGAGAAGAGGGATTGGCCAGGGTGCGACTGGTCCTTGATTATGCTGCTGGCCTTGCCGAGGCAGCGTGAGGTGTAGATGGAGTCGATGGAAGGTAGGCCAGTTCGAGCGATGGTCTGGGGCTGCGTCCACAATTCGCGGCACTTTCTCGCCGTCTCGGACGGAGCTGTTCCCAAACCGTGCCGCCATGCATGGCGGATAGAATGGCTCTCCGCGGCGCATCTGTAGAAGTTGGTGAGAGGTGCTCTAGCGAGTGATGGGTGCGGGTTGAAATGATGCCACGCGCGGTATTCGATGTTAAGAACCTTCCCAAATAACACAAGCAGAGGTGTACAAAGGCATGCCTTTATTAGATATAACAGAAATAAATGGATCACTAGAAATAACACCCGCGTGGTAAAAAGTATGCCTCTGGTTCCAAAAATAACAAACAGAAAGTGTCGTGCTTAAGTGATTACATACCTTCTGCTGCGTAACGGGAACAGCTATTAACGAGTGGGAAGTCCGTGCCGTACATCTTCTGGTCTCCTGACCTCTCCAATGTGCTTGGCTCCACAGCCCAATTCACTCTTCCCCCGCACAATTAAAGCATGGAATTGTCTTCAGCCTACCATAGTTACCCAACCAGATGCAACTAAATTTAAAGTAGCTCTTTCTTCCCAAAAACCCTTTCTGGCTTCAGTCCTCCCTCCACCACCTCCAGTTTAAATCCCATTTGGAATATTTTGGAGGACCAGGAAACCAAGAAGCATTATCCACCCCTCTGAGCTTTCATGGGAACTCATAAATTAACATTGCACATCATTAACAATAAAACTTGTGAACATTTTTGTTTAAAAAAAAAAAAGGCAAGGTGGATGGATAAGAGCAGCAGCCATTCATTTCACTTTGCACTCATCCCGGTAACTCGCAGCGCAGAGGCGCGAAAGCTTTCAGTAGATAGACACAAAGCGCTGGAGTTACTCAGCGGGTCAGGCAGTATCTCCGGAGAAGGTGGATAGGTGACGTTTCATGGGTCACACTTTAAAACTTCTCTCGAGTCGCGACCCAGAACGTCACCTCTCCATGTTCCTGCCTGACCTGCTTTAGTGATACAGCACGGAAACAGGCCCTTCGAGTCCGCACCGACCAGCGATCCCAACACACTAACACTACCCTGCGCGCACACACTAGGGGCAATTTACATTTACACCAAGGCAATTGACCTACAAACCTGTACGTCTTTGGAGTGTGGGAGGAAACCGAAGATCTCGGAGAAAACCCACGCAGGTCACGGGGAGAACGTACAAACTCCGTACAGACAGCACCCGTAGTCGGGATCGAACCCCGGTTTCTGGCACTGCAAGCGCTGCAAGGCAGCGACTCTACCCGCTGTACCATGGTGTCACCCCGTGGAGTCACTCCACGCACTTTGTGTCCATCTTTGGTATAAACCAGCATCTGCAGATAATTTTTTATTAAAGTTTTCAGAAACCTCTGCATGACTTGTAACAAGGGTGCAGCCAATCTATGGGCAAAGCAATAAATACAAAATATAACAGGTATTTCTGCATTCATCTTACAAAAGTGATATATTGTGGGCACTGTGGTCTTGAAATACAAAAAAAACCGGAATTTCAAAATACAGCTTTCCTTGCCCCCCCTCAATACAAACCCAGAAAGAAAGATTCTTTACAAAAATAGTACAAATCTTCACACTTCAAGCCCAATGTTAGATTGAGGGAGGATATTGAGGGAGGATTACTCACCGATTATGTACAAAAAGCAAAAGTTTTGTTAAACCCATCTGACAAACGCACGGGGCACATGCAAACGTGCTAGAATATTGCTCAAAATATATAGACAATGTGAAACATTTCAGAACAACGTAATTCCATTTCATTCCCAAAATCAACGGTTCCTTGTTATAAATCTACCCACACATACACACACACAGGCACCAAAAAAGCTAATATAGTGGATGTGGAGAGGAGGTTTCCACCAACGGAGAGTCTAGGACCAGAGGTCATAGTCTTAGAATTAAAGGACGTTCCTTTTGGAAGGAGACGAGGAAGAATTTCTTCAGTCAGAGGGTGGTGAATCTGTGGAATTCATTGCCACAGAAGGCTGTGGTGGTGAAGTCGATGGATATATATTTAAGGCAGAGATAGATAGATTCTTGATTAGTACTGGTGACAGGGGTTATGGGGGGGTGGGGGGAAGGCAGGAGTTGAGAGGGAAAGATAGATCAGCCATGATTGAATGGCGGAGTAGACTTGATGGGCTGAATGGCCTAGTAGTGCAGGTCTTCCTGTTCCCTTCCACCCCTATCCTCCCCTCTAGTTTTACATTTCACTCCTCCTCTCCTCCCTTCATCCGACACCCTTTTGTCTCCCATTCACCTCTAAGATTTGTCACTTACTTCTCATCTGCAAATTAATCCCCCCCCCCCCTTCACCTGTATTCACCCATCACTTGCCAGACTTTGTCCTGCCATGATCACAGTGAATGGCGGTGCTGGCTCAAAGGGCCGAATGGCCTACTCCTGCACCTATTGTCTATCAGACAGCTGAATCATCCTTCCACAACTAGAGAGCAGTGCTGAACTACTATCTACCTCATTGATGACCCTCGGACTATCCTTGATGAGGCTTTACCTTGCACTAAACGTGATTCCCTTATCATGTATCTATACACTGTAAATGGATCGATTGTAATCGTGTATTGTCTTTCCGCTCACGAGTTAGCACGCAATAAAAGCTTTTCACTGTACCTCAGTACCCGTGACAATAAACTAAACTGAACTATGCCCTTCAATGGAAATCTCACTGTGCTGGAAGGAACTGCAGATGCTGGTTTACACCAAAGATAGACACAGAATGCTGGAGTAACTCAGCGGGACAGGCAGAGAGAAGGAACAGGTGACGTTTTCAGTTCGAGACCCATCCTACTGTTTTACTTTGATCTTACCGAGTTCATTGAATTCACTTTTCCAAGTGTAAGGTGCCAAAAGCATTCAAAAGTTCCAAACTTTGAAACTTAAACCATCCAACTTCTATCTATGGTGAGGGGAGGAGGGGGGGGGGGGGGGAGTTTTCCTAGGAACCTGAGGGGTAACATTTTCACACAGGGTGGTGGGTGTATGGAACGAGCTGCCGGAGGAGGTGGTTGAGGCAGGTATTGTTGCAAGGTAGACAGGTACATAGATAGGACAGGTTTAGAGGGATATGGGCCAAACGCAGGCAGGTGGGACTAGCATAGATGGGGCCTGTTGGCCGGCGTGGGCAAGTTGGGCCGAAGGGACCTGTTTCCACGCTGTATGTATCCATGGCTCTACTAAAAACAGAATTCCTATTAAGATGCACACTGTAAAAGGGTGCACAGGAAGCGCAGGGTATGCCTGGGTGAGGCAAGGCAATGTGCCTGTGTATACTGTCGGCAAACATGTTATTTGTTTTGAAGATAACCTCCATTTGCACACGTGCGGTGGGGCAGGTAAAGCTTACTTACTGAACAAATGCCTGCGGTCGAGGTCGCGCAAGGGGTCGGCCAGCCGAGGTCGATTAGTACGGGTGTCAGAGGTTATGGGGAGAAGGCAGGAGTATGGGGTTGGGTGGGAGAGATAAATCAGCCAGGATTGAATGGCGGAGTAGACTTGGCTGACCGAATGGCCTGATTCTACCCCTCATGAGGTCGCGTTGGCGGTGGGTGCCGCAGAATCTCGCTGCGACTCGTCACGTGATAATAACGCATCATTCACTCATTCATCCATTCGTTCAAATGCCGCCCCTTTCGTTCGGGAGTATTCGTCAAGCGTTTTTTTTTTTAAAGCGTTTTTTAAATATAATTATTTATTTTTTTTAAGCGCTTTTTTTTGTAAGATTATTTTTTTGAACATTTTTTTTTGTACGATTATTTTTTTACAGGCATATCCAGCAAATTGAAATTTGACCTCAGATTGTCACAGCCAATAAATTCAGAAACGGGAGAAAAAAAAATAATTTTGAATTCAAACAAGCTAAAAAAAAGATTTTAAGTTCAAAAGTGTGGGGCAGAAAATCCCCAGAAGCACATTGCTTTGGTCCAGGTTCCAATGGGTGATGTTCGTTTAGGAGTCTTCCTTCAGTATTCTCTTTCTGACCGCACCATCTGTCTCGCTGCTGGAAGGCTGTGGCTCCAACTCGTCTTCATGCTCACTGTTGCCATGGTCACCCTCAACCGGGGAATCGTCAAAGGCCTCCCTCTCATCCTCCGCCTCCGAGCCATCCGCTTCCCAACCGGGAGCTTCCGGAACCTTCTTCTCCCCTTCCTCCTCGTCCTCTTCCTCCTCCGCCTCGTTTTCTACCTCGAAAACCTCTGTCATCGCAGAAAGCAGGGAGTCCGTTATCATTCGGCACAGTCGATTCAACATAGAAACATAGAAAATAGGTGCAGGAGGAGGCCATTCGGCCCTTCGAGCCAGCACCCCCATTAATTGTGATCATGGCTGATCGTCCCCTATCAATAACCCGTGCCTGCCTTCTCCCCATATCCCTTGACTCCACTAGCCCCTAGAGCTCTATCTAACTCTCTCTTAAATCCATCCAGTGACTTGGCCTCTACTGCCCTCTGTGGCAGGGAATTACATAAATTCACAACTCTCTGGGTGAAAACGTTTTTTCTCACCTCAGCCTTAAATGTCCTCCCCTTTATTCTTAGACTGTGGCCCCTGGTTCTGGACTCGCCCAACATTGCGAACATTTATCCTGCATCTAGCTTGCCCAGTCCTTTTATAATTTTATATCTGTATCTATATTACTAAAAGTCTGTTCTTGACCGGTTTTGGCCATCTGTGCTGCAATTTCCGAGAGAACGCCGCCACCTACGGCCGTCATTTTTGGCCACCTCGCTCAGAGCCCCCCTCCGCCGCATGTGTGCCGAGGATTTTTTCGTCGATTAAAAGTGACAGAGATATTTATGTTTTAACAAAATTCCCCATTCTCTCTGCTGCCCCTGCTGGAGGGAGGGGGAGGGACTATAAAACCAGGAAGTGGTGTGCCTCAATCAGTCTCTGCAAGTGGTGTGCCTCAATCAGAGCTCTGAATGACACTGAACAAATGTCTCCACAGCTGTGAGTACCCATAATGTGGTTTGAAAATGAAAATATGGTTAGTTTGAGGGAAAAAAAGCACTGCCTGCAAATGGTTGTTTGGGGGGTTTGGGTTGAAGTAAAAAGGCACCACTCTCCTCTCCTCCTCTCCTCTCTCCCCTCCCTTTCTCCTTCCCTCTCTCTCTCCCCCCTCTCATCTCCCCCCCTCTCACCACACCTCCCTCTTCACAACCGCGCTCTCCCCCTCATCGCACCCTCTCTCCTCTCCCTACCCTCCTCCCCACCTTCCCCCTCACCCACACTCCCTCTTCTCCTCCTCTCCCCCCCCTATCCCTCTTGCCCCTCTCTCTGTGTTCTGTCTCTCTCTCCGTCTCTGCCCCTTCTCTCGCTGCCCTCCCTCTCTACCCCCGCCCCCCCCCCCCCCCTCTCTAGATGTGACTGCAAGTTGGGGGCTATGCGTCAGTAGATAGGGTGGTTATGGGGTAAAAGGAGCAAATTAATAATATTAATATAATATCAAGGGGGGTAATTAGCGTGAGTGCGGGGGGGGGGGATAGTTAGTGTGTGACGCTGCATGCCGCCTCCCCCCCCACAATCGCACGTTGGGGGAACAGACCCAACGGGTCTGCACTTGGTCTAGTGTTTCTATAAGATTTCCCCCTCATCCTTCTAAACTCCAGTGAATACAAGCCTAGTCTTTTCAATCTTTCCTCATATGACAGTCCCGCCATCCCAGGGATCAATCTGTGAACCTACGCTGCGCTGCCTCAATCACAAGGATGTCCCTCCTCAAATTAGGAGACCAAAACTGTACACAATACTCCAGATGTGGTCTCACCAGAGCCCTATACAACTTCAGAAGAAAGACGAGTTATGGGGAGAAGGCGGCAGAATGGGGTTGGGAGGGAGAGATACATCGACCACGGTTGAATGGCGGAGCAGATTGATGGGCCGAATGGCCTAATTCTGCTCCATTCACATATCCTTGGATGAGGGGACATCAGCTACTGGGAGATGTTGGACAGACTTTTCTCTGGAGTGCCGGAGGTTGCGGGGAGAGTTGACGAAATTATCTGTTTATATAAAATAATGCGAGGCATAGAGAGGGTGGACAGTCAACACCTTTATCCTAGGATGGAAATCCTAGGACATGCTAGAGGCAGGAAACATGTTGGGGGAGTCCAGAACCAGGGGCCACAGTTGAAGAATAAGGGGTAAGCCATTTAGAACAGAGATGAGGAAACACTTTCTCACACAGAGAGTTGTGAGTCTGTGGAATGCTCTGCCTCAGAGGGCGGTGGAGGCCGGTTCTCTGGATACTTTCAAGAGAGAGCTAGATAGGGCTCTTAAAGATAGCGGTGTCAGGGGATATGGGGAGAACGCAGGAACGGGGTATTGATTGGGGATGATCAGCTATGATCACATTGAATGGCCGTGCTGGCTCGAAGGGCCGAATGGCCTACTCACTCCTGCACCTATTGTCTATTGTCTATTGTTCAAATATCAAATACTAGAATGTAAGAGGGGCAAGGTTTGTTTTTACACAGACGGTGGTGAGTTCCTGGAACACGCTGCCGCGGTGAGAAGGTTGAGGCGTATATGAACTTAGTTCATGAGTAATAGTAGCACCATTAGGCCACTCGGCCCAGCAAGTCTACTCCGCCATTCAATTCTATCTCTCCCTCCCAACCCCATTCTCCTGCCTTCTCTCCATAACATAGAAACATAGAAACTAGGTGCAGGAGTAGGCCATTCGGCCCTTCGAGCCTGCACCGCCATTCAATATGATCATGGCTGATCATCCAACTCAGTATCCTGTACCTGCCTTCTCTCCATACCCCCTGATCGCTTTAGCCACAAGGGCCACATCTAACTCCCTCTTAAATATAGCCAATGAACTGTGGCCTCAACTACCTTCTGTGGCAGAGAATTCCACAGATTCACCACTCTCTGTGTGAAAAATGGTTTTTCTCATCTCGGTCCTAAAAGATTTCCCCCTTATCCTTAACTATCCTTAACCCCCGACACCCGTACCGATTAGGAATCTGTCTATCTCTGCCTTAATAATACCCAAAGACCTGGCCTCCACAGCCGTCTGTGGCAATGAATTCCACAGATTCACCACCCACTGACTGAAGAAATTCCTCCCCATCTGGCTTCTTTACCACTCCATCTACTTGCCTTGCCACTTTCAGTGAGTTACGGACCAATGCAGATAAGTAGGGGAATTTAAGAGGGTTTTCGAGAGGCACTTGGATAGTTGCAAGTTTACATGTGGATGTAGATTGTTGCATTGAGTGGAAATATCTCACTAAATAAGTTCTTACCTGATACTTCGCTGCTCTCGTGGCGCTTCGGAGGACATATACAATCAGCAATTAAGACCAAAATCTGAAAACCAAAGAGGTAAAATTGAACACTGACTTTTTAGGAGTTAAGAGCACGGCGGCGCAGCGGTAGAGTTGCTGCCTTGTAGCGGCAGAGACCCGGGCTCGATCCCGACTCTGGGTGCTGCCTGTACGGAGTTTGCATGTTCTCCCCGTGACCTCCCCATGGGTTTTCTCCGAGATCTTCAGTTTCCTCCCACAATCCAAAGACGTACAGGTTTGTAGGTTAATTGGTTTGGTGGATGTATAAAAAGTCCCTAGTGTGTGTAGGATAATGTGTGATGTGCGGGGATCGCCGGTCGGCGCGGATTCGGTGGTACGAAGGGCCTGTTTCCGCGCAGTGTCTCTCAACTAAACTAAACTAAAGCAAGGCTCTCGACCCTGAAACGTCACCCGTTCCTCCTCTCCAGAGATGCTGCGCCTGTCCCGCTGAGTTACTCCGGCATTTTGTGTCTATCTTCTCTTCTAAATAATCCAACATTTAGTACGCCCCTTAACATCACTCCATGGATCCATCTGTGAAATGTGAAAGACAAACCTGGGGTGGTCCCCGGTATGACTCTATATTATATAGGCATGATATTCACCCCCAGAAAAAAAGTAGGAATTATTGGCCGGGAGGGTCCAGGAGGCCAGTTAGGCCCCCCAGTGGCGATTCAGGGGGATCCTGCATTTTCAATAAATTGAAAGTGATTCCCGAGCTTTCTGCTGGTAGTTTACATAACAAACGCTTAGAATTTTTCGAACACATAACCGGTAAAATAACCCCCAAAAGATAAATATTTCATGAAATAAATGACTTCCTACAGCTAAAAAAAATCATAACAAAAAATGTTACCTGAAATGTCTCTTTGCCTAGCACTGTGTGCAAACAGGTGTGAAAAAGTGTTGGCTGCAGCCATCTTCTGCTTCAGTAAGGGAAGCTGGTCGGTGATTGGCCGCAGCTCCCATCGGAGACTGCGTCTGATTGGGCGCCGAGTGACCTGTGCATTATGTGATTGGACACAATGCCCTTGGAGACAGCGGCTGATTGGACGGGAATTTGTTGATTGGACGGGAATTTTAAGGGAATCTGGTCGGTGATTGGACGCAACCCCCCTTAGATTTATTTAGCGAATGCAAAGTCCTTTAGGGGGGCAATGGATCAGCGTTCTCGCCGCGCCCCCCGTCAGTACCCAGGCTCGCCTGGGGAAGCCAATGATCCTCCCAGCAGACTAAATTCTACAAGACGACGCCTGAGAGCCAAGTCAAAGAATCCTAGTCATTATCCCAAAGCCGAAAGCAGCAACAACGACCAGCCTCAAGAGCACCTAGCAGTTGGACCTGCTCTCCGAATACTACAACTGAATGTTGAAGGCCTCTCTGCAGCCAAGCGACGCCTCATCGAAGTCCTTGCCCACCAACACTCCATCGACGTCATCTGTCTCCAAGAGACTCACGTTGGGCACAGAGGAAGCGGGCCGTTACACCATCAATGGCTTTGATCTTCTTTGCTATTCAGGACTGGACATGGCCCCTGCTTGGCCAGCCTTCACAAATGGGGCAGCAGCCCAACCCCACGGTGTGCTTGTGGAGAGCAGCAAACAATGCAACACATCATTGAAGCATGCCCTCAACAAAGACTCAAAGGAGGACTTGTCACCCTTCATACAGCAGATCAAGAGGCAACTGCTTGGCTAAAGGACTTTGCATTCGCTAAATAAACCCCCCTTAGAGACAGCAATTGATTGGCCGCCAAAAAATCGGGCAACAAAAAATTGACAAATAGGAAAAAAAAAAAAAAAACGGAATTCCGATTTAAATTGGAAGGATATCATGCCTGATTATACGGAATCACGGACCTGTACAGCACGGAAATAGGCACTTCGGCCCACCTTGTCCATGCTGACCAAGTTGGCATTTTTGGGCCAGTGCCGTTTGCTTGCATTTGGCCAATAGCCCACGAAACACTTTCTAGCCATTCATAACCGGACAGTGGATATAGACTTACCAGGCCCAGAATGAGACCCACCACGAGAGTTGCCAAAGCAAAGATGATATAGGAGCCCCAGACTGGAATTCCCATCGTCTCAGTCAGATAACTATGCATTTGCTGTGGATCAAAAGGAAATATTTGACATTGACTGTGTAAGTTGCTCAAGACTTTATTAGAGTCATAGAGCATGGAAACAGGCCCTTCGGCCCAACTTGCCCACACCGACCAACATGCCCCATCTACACTAGTCCCACCTGCCTGCATTTGGTCCATATCCCTCTAAACCTGTCCCTATTCATGTAACATCTAAATCTTTCTTAAACGTTGCAATAGGACCCGGCTCCACTACCTCCTCTGACAGCTTGTTCCGTACACACACTGAAAAAGTGAAATAGTTACCCCTCAGATTCTTATTAAATCTTTCCCCCCTCATCTTAAACCTAGGTCCTCTGGTTCTCGATTCACCTTCTTGGCAAGAGACTCTGTGCGTCTACCCGATCTATTCCTCTCATGATTTTATGCACCTCTATAAGATCAAATGTTATATACAATGCCATATATAAAATCTATCAATAGACAATAGACAATAGGTGCAGGAGTAGGCCATTTGGCCCTTCGAGCCAGCACCGCCATTCAATGTGATCATGGCTGATCATCCCTAATCAGTACCCCGTTCCTGCCTTCTCCCCATATCCCCTGACTCCGCTATCTTTAAGAGCCCTATCTAGCTCTCTCTTGAAAGTATCCAGAGAAACGGCCTCCACCACCCTCTGAGGCAGAGAATTCTACAGACTCACAACTCTCTGTGTGAAGAAGTGTTTCCTTGTCTCCGTTCTAAATGGCTTACCCATATTCTTAAACTGTGGCCCCTGGTTCTGGACTCCCTCAACATCGGGAACATGTTTCCTGCCTCTAGTGTGTCCAAACCCTTAATAAACCTTATATGTTTCAATAAGATTCCCTCTCATCCTTCTAAACTCCAGAGTGTACAAGCCCAGCCGCTCCATTCTCTCAGCACATGACAGTCCCGCCATCCCGGGAATTAACCTTGTGAACCTACGCTGCACTCCCTCAACAGCAAGAATGTCCTTCCTCAAATTAGGGGACCAAAACTGCACACAATACTCCAGGTGTGGTCTCACTAGGGCTCTGTACAACTGCAGAAGGACCTCCCATTAACACTGGTTAATGCATGTTAGTCTATCAATCTCTGCCTTAAACATATCCATCGACTTGCCCTACACAGCCATCTGTGGCAATGAAATCCACAGATTCACCACCCGCTGGCCAAAGAATTTCCTCCTCAGCTCAATTCTGCAGGTACATCCTTTTATTCTGAGGCTCTGCCCTCTGGTCCTAGACTCTCTCACTAGTGGAAACATCCTCTCCACATCCATGGTCGTTTGTTTGGTCCATTTTACACTCTGATGAAGGCTATGGGGCTGATTAATTTTAATTCTGGCTGTTAAATAGCTATATCTACCTAGACCGATGTGGCTTTGTGTCACTCGTCTCCCAAGTTTGTGATATTCCACACTAGAAATAGATCTTTATAGGCCCAGACCTGGACATAGGCCTGATTCCACTCCTCTATCTCTTATGATCATATAATCTTAAAAAAATTAATATTTGCTCCATGAGTAGTTTTGCAAGGTTGACACTTACTCTAATCCATACGGAGAGCCGGAAAAGTCCCGCCATTCCGGACATCCTAAAGGAGAAAGGGGTAAACAAGAGCAAATTCATGACACGTACTATTTAGCCGCGCTCCACCGTCAACCATTTTAGAACATATGGTGGCGCAGCGGTAGAGTTGCTGCCTCACATCGCCAGAGACCCGGGTTCGATCCCAAGCACTCATACGGAGTTTGCACGAGCTCCCCGTAACCTGCGTGGATTTCCTCCGGGACCTCCCGCTTTCCACCCACACTCCAAAGACGTACAGGTTTGTGGGTTAATTGGCTTGGTGTAAATGTAAAAATTGTCCCTAGTGGGTGTAAGGTAGTGTAGGTGTGCGGGGATCGCTGGTCGGCGCGGACACGGTGAGCCGAAGGGCCTGTTTCTGCGCTATCTCTCTAAACTAAACTAAAAGGTTCAGACCCCTTCTTCAGTCTCAAATGCCTTGCCTTGTTCCCAGGTAGACAAAAGTGCTGGAGAAACTTGGCGGGTGCGGCAGCATCTATGGAGCGAAGGAAATAGGAAAAGTTTCGGGCTGAAATCCTTCTTCTAGGATGGGGGGGGGGGGGGGGGGGGCAGGAAGAAGAAAGGAAGAGGAGGAGCCAGAGGGCTGAGGGAGAGCTGAGAAGGGGAGGAGACAGCAAGGGCTTCCGGAAATTGGAGAAGTCAATGGGGTGCAGACTACCCAAGCGAAATATGAGGTGCTGCCCCTCCAATTTCCGGTGGTGCTCACTCTGGCCATGGAGGAGGCCCAGGACAGAAAGGTCAGATTCGGAATGGAAGGGGGAGTTGAAGTGCTGAGCCACCGGGAGATCAGGTTGGTTAATGCGGACCGAGCGGAGGTGTTCGGCGAAACGATCGCCAAGCCTACGCTTAGTCTCACCGATGTAGAGCAGCTGACATCTAGAGCAGCGGATGCAATAGATGAGGTTGGAGGAGGTGCAGGTGAACCTCTGCCCCACCTGGAACGACTGCTTGGGTCCTTGGATGGAGTCGAGGGGGGGAGGTAAAGCGACAGGTGTAGGTAGCATTTCCTGCGGTTGAGGCTGGGACTATCCCCACGTTTAGGAAACAGTTAGGCTGGTACATGGATAGGACATGTATGGAGGAATTTGGGACAAACTCAGGCATGTGGGACTAGTGTAGATGGGACATGTTGGCTCGGGTGGGCATGTTGGGCCGAAGGGCTTATTTCCACGTCATATTCATTTTGAGAAGGCTCCACGTCTTCAGAAACATCGTATTTCCCTGTGACTATCAAACTATACAACTCCTCCCCATTTTATCCCAGGGTTAGAGTGACTCCCCTCCCCATCTCCCCCAAATCTATGCACATCCACAGTCCTTTCCACTGGTCACTTTAATTTCATGTGTCATGTATTTTGTGTTTCATGACTGTCGGCAGATCAATTTCCCTCCTGAGATAAAAAAAGTTCTATCGTATCATATCGTATTGTATTGTATCTCAAGTCATACAAACTTCACTTCCTCCAACAAGCATCAGAGTTATGTACAGTTTAAGAAAGAACGCCAGATGCTGGAAAAATCGCAGGTTGACAAAAATGCGGGAGAAACTCAGCAGGTGAGGCAGCATCTAGGGAGCGAAGGAATAGGTGACGTTTCGGGTTGAGACTGAAGTGGGGGTGGGGGGGGACGGGAAGAAGAAAGGAAGAGGCGGAGTCTACGACTCCGCCTCTTCCTTTCTTCTTCCCGTCCCCCCCACCCCTCCATCCCCACATTAATCTGAGGAAGGGTCTCTCAACCCGAAACGTCGCCTATTTCCTTCGCTCCATAGATGCTGCCTCGCCCGCTGAGATTCTCCAGTCTACCTTACAGTCACGGATAGAGTGGCTCTCCCCCCTCGTGGCCCCAATGGAGAGAAATGCGGTCCTTACACAATGGAAGACGGTGATTTCCATCCACTGATCGACTCCACAGCCTCCCACTTCTTCTCCTTCACGAAACTATGGAAGTCCTCCAGCATCCGAGCGCCGTGGTACTTGCGGAAAACACCTTCCTTGGCACTGTCGACGGAAGGCAAGAGGCAGCGGTTAGCACACTGGAACACCTCCAGAACCGGGGGTACGCAGTCTTAGAATAGAGGGGGGGGGGCCCATTTAAGACTGAGGCGGGAAAACACTTTTTCACCCAGAGAGTTGTGAATTTGTGGAATTTCCTGCCACAGAGGGAAGTGGAGGCCAAATCACTGGATGGATTTAAGAGAGAGTTAGAAAGAGCTCTAGGGGCTAGTGGAATCAAGGGATATGGGGAGAAGGCAGGCACGGGTTATTGATTGGGGACGATCAGCCATGATCGCAATGAATGGCGATGCTGGCTCGAAGGGCTGAATGGCCTCCTCCTGCACCTAATTTCTATGTTTTTATGGAAAACGGAGGCTCGATTCCGTCAGACAACACAGTCAGGCAGCTCAATCTACATCACGACTCCAACAGCACTACAACAGTTAAAAAAGACGTTCCTTTAGGAAGGAGTCGAGGAGGAATTTATTTCGTCAGAGGGTGGTGAATCTGTGGAATTCTTTGCCACAGAAGGCCGTGGAGGCCAAGTCAGTGGATATATTTAAGGCAGAGATAGATATATTTTTGATTTGTACGGGTGTCAGGGGTTATGGGGAGAAGGCAGAAGAATTGGGTTAGGAGGGTGAGATAGATCAGCCATGATTGAATAGCAGAGTAGACTTGATGGGCCGAATGGCCTCATTCTACTCCGATCACTCATGATCTTATGATCTGAAGACTGCAAAAAGTTGTAAACTCTGCCCAGTCCATCATAGGCTTTGACCTCCCTACCGTCGAGGGGATCTACCGCAGTTGCTGCCTCAAAAAGGCTGGCAGCATCATCAAGGACCCACACCATCCTGACCACACACTCATCTCTCCGCTGCCTTCAGGTAGAAGGTACAGGAGCCTGAAGACTGCAACATCCAGGTTCAGGAATAGCTACTTCCCCACAGCCATCAGACTATTAAACCTGGCTCAGACAAAACTCTGAACATTAATAGCCTATTGCACTTTATATGCTTATTTATGTGTGTATATATATATTCAATGGTATATGGTCACACTGAACTGTTCTGTATTTATTTATGCCTGCAATATTCTGTTGTGCTGAAGCAAAGCAAGAATTTCATAGTCCTATCTGGGAAACATGACATTAAACTCTTTTGAATCTTGAATCTTGAACTTGAAAAAGATTCTTTCCCATCCTCCCCAAGACTTCAAACACATTTGACTAATTTTATACCATTGCTGTGTAGGAAGGAACATCACTTTTAACTTTATTAACTCCTCTAACTTTTTGAGGAGTTAGATGTGGCCCTTGTGGCTAAAGGAATCAGGGGGTATGGAGAGAAGGCAGGTACAGGATACTGAGTTGGATGATCAGCCATGATCATATTGAATGGCGGTGCAGGCTCGAAGGGCCGAATGGCCTACTCCTGCACCTATTTTCTATGTTTCTATGAGATGCTGGTTTACACCGAAGCTAGACACAAAATGCTGGAGTAACTCAGCGGGACAGGCAGCATCTCTGGAGAGACGAAATGGAGACCGAGTTGCTTCCCGCCTTCCGGAGGTGCCGTTGAGTAGCCGAGGCCGGAGCCTGGCGGGTTGACGGAGCCCGCGGCCATCGGCCCCTGGGTCTGCGGAGCCCGCGGCTGGGACCTGGGTCCGTGTCCGAAGGGGACCCGGCGGCGATAGTGGAGAGGTCGGTGCGGCGGTCGATGATGGCGTCGACCGACGGACGAGGACGGACACGTGGAAGTGGGGACGCCGCTGCTGAGGGAAGTAACAATGGAGTGGGCAGAACCGTCGTGAGGGAGGGGGAAAGAACAAAGGGGGACCTGCCGCGCACAGAATATCACTGACTTGTCACATCTGACAATAAAGCATTCAATTACTCCAGCACTTTGTGCATTTTACCATTGCTGTTGGGGTCCCGAAGCATTCCAACTTACAGCCAACAAGTGATAGGAGCAGAATTAGGCCATTCGGCCCATCGAGTCTACTCCGCCATTCAATCATGGCTGATCTACCTCTCCCTCCTAACCGCATTCTCCTGCCTTCTCCCCACAACCCCTGACACCCAGGACAAGGAAACTTCCATCACATCACCAAGTGCCCGAAAACACAAGGGCTGCAGATAATCAGGTCATTTTGACGAGTGTTAATAAAACTGAATTTTAATTAAGAATTGGACACTGAAAATGGATGGAAATGCACTTACTGATAAATGGTCGGCAGAGTCGTCACAAAGAAACGGCCGCTCAAACCTAAGGAAGAGATTTTGAAGAAAAAGTTTAATCAAAGTATTACGTGTCTTAATGCATATACAATTATTGATTTTAGAAAAGAAAAATAATTATACAGCCATACAAGGTAGACACAAATGCTGGAGAAACTCAGCGGGTGAGGAGAGAAGGAATAGGCGAGGTTTCAGGTCGTGTCCCTTCTTCAGACTGAGAACCGAAACGTCGCCGATTCCTTCTCTCCATAGATGCTGCCTCACCCGCTGAGTTTCTCCAGCACTTTTGTCTACCTTTGATTTTTCCAGCATCTGCAGTTCCTTCTTAAACATACAATTATACCACATGCTTTAAGGACCCAATGTATTTAACATGATGTGCGCTTATATTTTTACATAAAACCTTGCGTTTATAACTTGTTTTTCATCACCTCTGGACATTCTAAAGCAAATTGTGTGCATTCAAAGTCATAGAGTGATTCAGTGTGGAAAAAGGCCCTTCGGCCCAACTTGCCCACACCGGCCAACATGTCCCAGCTACACTAGTCCCACCTGCCCACGTTTCGTCCCATATCCTTCCAAACCTGTCCAATCCATGTACCTGTCTAACTGTCTCTTAAATGTTGGGATAGTCCCAGCCTCAACTACCTCCTCTGGCAGCTTGTTCCATACACCCACTACCCTCTGTGTGAAAAAGTTACCCCTCAGATTCCTATTTAATCTTACATTTGTCGTAACACTGTGTGGATTCCAGTAAATGCTTGCGTTTTAATTTTGAGTTTTAAGTTAATGTTTGAAAGGATTGAACTCTTGGCCCTGAACTACTATCTACCTCATTGGTGACCCTTGAACTATCTTTGATCTGACTTTACTGGCTTGACCTTGCACAAAACGTTATTCTTTTTAGTTTAGTTTAAAGATACAGAGTGGAAACAGGCCCTTTGGACCAAGTTCGCACCGACCAGCGATCCCCGCACATTAACGCCATCCAACACACACCAGGGTCAATTTACATTTTATACCAAGCTGATTAACATACAAACCTGTACATCTTTGGAGTGTGGGAGGAAACGGAAGATCTCAGAGAAAACCGGGTCACGGGGAGAAAGTAGGTCACGGGGAGAACGTACAAACTCCGTACAGGCAGCACCTGTAGTCAGGATCGAACCCGGGTCCCTGGCACCGTGAGGCAGCAACTCTACCGCTGCGCCACCGTGCCGCCCATTATCCCCTTGTCAAGTATCTATACACAGTAAACGGCTTGATTGTAATCACGTATTGTCTTCCCTCTGACTGGATAGCACGCAACAAAAGATTTTCACTTTACCTCGGTACACGGGACATAAAATAAACTGAGAACTGAGAATTTGGATGTCAGTATCGTCACACTCAAGGTTCACACTCACTTCTTTGTGTGCCAATTTGGCGAAATGAACCACTAAAGTCATAGAGTCACACAGCACGGAAATGGGCCCTTCGGCCCAACTAGCCCGTGCTGGCCAAGAAGTCCCCTCCGTGCTAGTCCCACCTCAGTTCTGCTCAGTTTCTGGGAGCTTGATCGCCTCAACGCGAGGGCCCAAACGCCGCCGGCAAATGGAGTCAAGATCGTCCCGGCAACGGAAGGATCGAGGCCCCCGACCACGGGAGAGCAAAGAAGGGGAGAGATCGGAACATTTTTTCCACCTCTCCATCACAGTGAGGAATGTGGAGGAGTCACTGTGGTGGATGTTTATGTTAAAATGTGTTTTGTGTGTTCCGATGCTTTTTATTTGTATGACAGGCTTGGCAAATAAAATTGTTTACGAAAGAGAGGATAGTTTACACCCCAGCGGTATGAACATTGACTTCTCCAATTTCAGGTAGTCCTTGTTTTCTCCCTCCTTCCCCTCCCCTTCCCACTGTCTCCGCCTCTCCCTTTCTTTTTCCCACCCCCCCCCTCCCCTCACCCTCACATCAGTCTGAAGAAGGGTCTCGACCCGAAACGTCACCTATTTCCTTCTCTCCATAGATGCTGCCTCACCCGCTGAGTTTCTCCAGCATTTTTGTCTAAACTATAACTGGGCAGGTTTAGTTTAGTTTATTGTCACGTGCACCGAGGTACAGTGAAAAGCTTTTGTTGCGTGCTGTCCAGTCAGCGGAAGGATGGATCATGGTTACTATCGAGCCATTTATGGTGCATGGATATAGATACATGATATGGGATGTTGTCCCTTGTTCCCATCTTTGGCCCAGATCCATTTAAACTGGTTCTATCCATGTACCTGCCCAGGTGTGTTTTAAATAATGTTAGAGTGCCCGCCTCTGCAACGTCCCCAGCAGCTCGTTCGATGTCCTCAACCACCACCCTGTGGGTGAAAAGGTCGCCCCTCAGGTCCCTATGAAATCTTTCCCCCCTCACCTTAAACCTATGTCCTCTAGTTCTTGATTCCCTTACCCTGGTGAATTTAAGGTCAAGAGTCAAATTGTTATAGGTTAAGGTTGAGTTAATGTGAAGGAATGAATGTATGAATTAATTAATAAGTTTATTGGCCAAGTATTCACATACAAGGAATTTGCCTTGGTGCTCCGCCCGCAAGTGACAACATGACATATAGTGACAGTCAGGAATGACACACAAAACATTAAAGATTAATAATAAAACATTATCGATTGAACAGTGGGGGGGGGGGGGGGGGGAAGATTTAATAGGGACCGGAGGAGTAACTTTTTTTCCACACAAAGACTGGTGGGTGTAAGGAACGAGCTGGTGGAAGAGGTAGTTGGAAAGAAGCATTTGAACAGGTGCATGGATAGGACAGGTTTAGAGGTGTTCGAGCCAAATGCAGGCAGGTGGGACTAGTGTAGATGGGACATGTCGGTCGGTGTGGGCAAGTTGGGCCAAAGGGCCTGTTTCCACGCTGTATCATTCTATGACTGAAACTTTCTGATCTAATATCCGGCACGCTGGAGTAACTCAGCGGGTCAGGCAGCAACGCTGGATAACATGGTGACGTTTCGGGTCGAGACCTTTATTCAGAGATGTTCATAACTGTCTAGGGAGGAACTGCAGGTGCTGCTTTACACCGAAGATAGACACAAAATGCTGGATTAACTCAGCGGGACAGGCAGCATCTTTGTAAAGTAGGAATGGGTGATGTTTCGGGTCGAGACAAATCGCCCTCTCACTTGTGGCTGATTGTAGTGTAGGGACCAAATTCAGAAGTGGGAAAGGAGGTTGTGTCGTGATGTGATCACAGTTAAGAATGAGACTTGCTGTTGACCCAACCCAACATAAAGGAGATATGTGTCCCACAAATGTCCATCCATGATCACTCCTAGCTCACCGTGATCTAAATTGTGCCGGAAGGGCTCTGAAGCCACAGTCTGAAGAAGGGTCTCGACCCGAAACGTCACCCATTCCTTCTCTCCAGAGATGCTGCCTGTCCCGCTGAGTTACTCCAGCATTTTGTGTCTACCTTTCTAGATTGTGTCAGGCTAGGGTTAAAAACCAAAGGCAATAACAAGCAGAGTCCAACGGGTCCAGCAAGTTAGTGAAGATTTTGCTGCACTCTGAATCTTTCAACGGAAGAATTATAAATTAATTCCACTAGATGGCGGAACTGCATTGGGGAACTGGAGTGTTGTGAATCAGTCTGAAGAAGGGTCTCGACCCAAAACGTCACCCATTCCTTCTCTCCAGAGGTGCTGACTATCCCGCCGAGTTACTCCAGCATTCTCAGCCTATCTTCGGTTTAAACCAGCATCTGTAGTTTCTCCCTACATAGTCTCCATTAGATTGCAATGTTTACCCTCCAAATAGTTCGTCAAACGTTAAAGTCGGACTAAAGTGAATGTGGAGAGGATGTTCCCACTAGAGTCGAGGACCAGGGGCCATACCCTCAGAATACTTTTTGAAAGGAGATGCATGGGAATTTCTTCAGTCAGAGGGTGGTGAATCTGTGGAATTCTTTGCCACAGACGGCTGAGAAGGCCAATGGATATTTTTAAGGCAGAGATAGATAGATTCTTGATTAGTACGGGTGTCAGGGGTAATGGGGAGAAGGCAGGAGATTGGGGTTAGAAGGGAGAGATAGATCAGCCATGTGAGGTTATCCATTTTGGTGGCAAAAACAGGAAAGCAGACTATTATCTAAATGGTGGCCGACTAGGAAAAGGGGAGATGCAGCGAGACCTGGGTGTCATGGTACACCAATCATTGAAAGTAGGCATGCAGGTGCAGCAGGCAGTGAAGAAAGCGAATGGTATGTTAGCTTTCATAGCAAAAGGATTTGAGTATAGGAGCAGGGAGGTTCTACTGCAGTTGTACAGGGTCTTGGTGAGACCACACCTGGAGTATTGTGTACAGTTTTGGTCTCCTAATCTGAGGAAGGACATTATTGCCATAGAGGGAGTGCAGAGAAGGTTCACCAGACTGATTCCTGGGATGTCAGGACTGTCTTATGAAGAAAGACTGGATAGACTTGGTTTATACTCTCTAGAATTTAGGAGATTGAGAGGGGATCTTATAGAAACTTATAAAATTCTTAAGGGGTTGGACAGGCTAGATGCAGGAAGATTGCTCCCGATGTTGGGGAAGTCCAGGACAAGGGGTCACAGCTTAAGGATAAGGGGGAAATCCTTTAAAACCGAGATGAGAAGAACTTTTTTCACACAGAGAGTGGTGAATCTCTGGAACTCTCTGCCACAGAGGGTAGTCGAGGCCAGTTCATTGGCTATATTTAAGAGGGAGTTAGATGTGGCCCTTGTGACTAAAGGGATCAGGGGGTATGGAGAGAAGGCAGGTACGGGATACTGAGTTGGATGATCAGCCATGATCATATTGAATGGCGGTGCAGGCTCGAAGGGCCGAATGGCCTACTCCTGCACCTAATTTCTATGTTTCTATGATCAAATGGAAGAGTAGACTTGATGGGCCGAATGGCCTAATTCTGCTCCTATCCCTTACGAACATGATCTTATGAAGCCTCGTGGAAATAAAAATAAATCTTCTGCAATGAAAGGGAGCTGCTTTCAAATACATGGAGACACATGGAAATGCAGATGCTGGAATCTTGTGTAAAGTACAAAGTGCTGGAGGAACTTCGGGCCTGGCAGCGTCTGTGGAGGGAATGGACAGGTGATGTTGAGTATAGGAGCAAAGAGGTCCTTCTGCAGGTATACAGGGCTCTAGTGAGACCACACCTGGAGTATTGTGTGCAGTTTTGGTCTCCACATTTGAGGAAGGACATTCTTGCTATTGAGGGAGTGCAGCGTAGGTTCACAAGGTTAATCCCCGGGATGGCGGGACTGTCATATGTTGAAAGAATGGAGCGGCTGGGCTTGTATACATTGGAATTTAGAAGGATGAGAGGGCATCTTATTGAAACATATAAGATTACTAAGGGATTGCACAAGGTAGAGGCAGGAAACATGTTCCCAATGATGGGGGAGTCCAGGACCAGGGGCCACAGTTTAAGAATAAGGGGTCAGCCATTTAGAACGGAGATGAGGAAAAACTGTTTCACACCTGAAGTTGTGAATTTGTGGAATTCTCTGCCTCAGAGGGCAGTGGAGGCAGGTTCACATTCAAAAGAGAGTTGGATAGAGCTCTTAGGGCTAGCGGAATCAAGGGATATGGGGAGAAGGCAGGAACGGGGTACTGATTATGGATGATCAGCCATGATCACGTTGAATGGCGGTGCTGGCTTGAAGAACGGCCTACTCCTGCACCTATTGTCTATTGATGTTTCATAGAGAGGGTGGCAATTACTTCCTGTCGGGAGAGAACAGGTTTTCTCCGGGTGCTCCGGTTTCTGTGCTGTATCTCTAAACTAAACTTGAGGTGTGTGTGTGTAGGTGTGTGTGTGTGTAGGTGTGTGTGTGTAGGTGTGTGTGTGTAGGTGTGTGTGTGTAGGTGTGTGTGTGTGTAGGTGTGTGTGTGTGTGTAGGTGTGTGTGTGTAGGTGTGTGTGTGTGTGTGTGTGTGTGTGTGTGTGTGTGTGTGTGTGTGTGTGTGTGTGTGTGTGTGTGTGTGTGTGTGTGTGTGTGTGGACTCGGTGGGCTGAAGGGCCTATTTCATAGAAACACAGAAAATAGGTGCAGGAGGAAGCCATTCAGCCCTTCGAGCCAGCACCGCCATTCATTGCGATCAAGGCTGATCGCCCCCAATCAATAACCCGTGCCTGCCTTCTCCCTATATCTCTTGATTCCACTAGCCCCCAGAGCTCTATCTAACTCTCTCATATAAGTTTCCACACTGTATATAACCATATATAACAAGACAAAGAGATCTCTAAACTAAACTGTACTTTGTGGAGATTTTTGCAGTGAAGCAATTTATGCTGCCTTAATTAAATATATTTATGAGACTTACCTTGGATACATACAACATTCATATCTCAGTTTTAAAACTGGTGATAAATAAAAATCGGATCAAAATCCTTTGCGCGCCGTACCTGGAATATCTCCAGTGTGGTAACGAGGATTGAAATATGCCCTTATATGTTAAACAGGAGTGAATTTTCAGTGTATAATGTCAAGCAATTTAGTAGGTTATTAAACTGATCTATAGGGAACAATATAATTGCCCAGAAATGTAACTGTGGTGTTAATGCTAAATGTTGCAGATAGGAAGGTCTATATATTGCGTAGGGAGGAACTGCAGATGCTGGTTTAAACTGAAGATAGACACAAAAAGCTGGAGTAACTCTGTGGACACAGGCAGCATCTGTGGAGAAAAGGAATAGGTGACGTTCCTTTCTTCAAACTGAGTCTGGGGAGAGAGAAACAGCTCGATTTGTTACTAACACCTATGAGAGAGAAGCGAGTGTCACCAAACTTCTGAATTCTCTGGGGTGTGACCCTCTCCAAGACAGACGTGAAGCTCACCGTTTGACCTGTTTTTACAAAATGTTAAATGGTCAGCTCGACATAGACTACAAGACCTACACCAAACCCAAACCAATTAGGAGCAGACAAGGGCATTCGATCCAATTTGTGATCCCAGCTACCAAGACAGATGTGTACAGCAATTCGTTCTTCCCCCGCACAATTAAAGCATGGTATAATCTCCACCCAACTATAGTTACCCAACCAGATGCAACTAAATTTAAAGTAGCTCTTTCTTCCCAATAACCCTTTCTGGCTTAAGCCCTCCCTCCACCACCTCCAGTTTAAATTCCATTTGGAATATTTTGGAGGACCAAGAAACCAAGAACCAAGATAGGGTCATAGAGTGATACAGTTTGGAAACATTTTTCCCCCGATTCACGTATCAATTTATAAAATGTTAAAAATGAAGCTGTATGAAAATTGTATCATTGTTATGCCGATTGCTTTATTCTTGTACCATTGCTTCTAATAAAATAAACATTTAAAAAAAATGTTTTTAAAGAAGAAACTAGAACAATGGCGAGGGTGGGGGAGGGATGGAGAGTGAGGGGACGCAACGGTTACGGTTGGAGAGGTCAATATTCAGACTGCTGGGGTGCAAGCTACGTACTTGATGGACTCTACTCGGGACGACAGATGGCACAATGGGCTAAGTGTTCGGCTGGTTCGAATCCCGCTTGGAGTGCATACTGTCGTTGTGTCCTTGGGCAAGGCACTTCACCCACGAGAAGGAGGGGTGGTGGTGTCGGCGGTAAGCGAAGGTCCGAAGGTCGGACAGCTGGCCGGGCTGCCGACCGACGGGGCCACGGGCGAGGCGCTGCTGCTGCTGCACTCCACGGGCTGCACTACGTCGGGACGGGTGAGGCGGGGCCGGACGCGGCGCTCCGACCCGACAGTCCCCTCAACCCGAGTAGTAGCGGTCAAATACAGGACAAGGGCGGTCCCGTACGGGACAAACCAATTTAGCCCAATATACGGGATGTCCCGGCTAATACGGGACAGTTGGCAACACTCGCCAAAGGGCACGTTTTCACGGTGAAAATCTAAACAAAACTAAGAAACTAAACTGGCAACCAGCCTGGCTGTTTCAGGGTTGAGGGAGCATCAATATTAATAACCATCGCTTGCTGCCTTTCAACGCTGCCTTCCCCTCAACCATTGTAATCAATAGACAATACACAATAAACAATAGGTGCAGGAGTAGGCCATTCGGCCCTACGAACCAGCACCGCCATTCAATGTGATCATGGCTGATCATCCCCAATCAGTACCCCGTTCCTGCCTTCTCCTCATATCCCCTGACTCCGCTATCTTTAAGAGCCCTATCTATCTCTCTCTTGAAAGCATCCAGAGAGCCGGCTTCCACCGCCCTCTGAGGCAGAGAATTCCACAGACTCACCACTCTCTGTGTGAACATATTAACCAGTCTGACATGTCACGTTTAGGGTCGATTTCCCTGACTCTCAGTCTGAAGAAGGGTCTCGACCCGAAACGTCACCCATTCCTTCTCTCCAGAGATGCTGCCTGTGCCGGTGAGTTACTCCAGCTTATTGTGTCTATCTTCGGTTTAAACTAGCATCTGCACTTCCTTCCTGCACATACACGTCATGTGGCCTTTGTGGACTCTTGCGGTCAATTGGATACAGGCACTTGCCAACTCATGAACAGAGATAACAATGCTAAAACAGTTTGTGTTTGGTTTAGTTTAGTTTAGAGATTTGGCGCGGAAACAGGCCCTGCAGCCCAGAGAAGGCAGGAGAATTGGGTTAGGAGAGAAAGATAGATCTGCTATGATTTAATGGCAGGGTAGACTTGATGGGCCGAACAGCCTAAATCTACTCCTGTTACTTATGACGTGATGAGGGGGAGATAGATCGGCCAAGATGGCCAACCTGCTATCACGGCACATTAACACTATCCTACACACTCTAGGGCCAATTTACAATTTCATCAAAGCCAATGAACCTACAAACCTGCATGTTTTTGGAGTGTGGGAGGAGACCAGAGATCCCGGAGAAAACCCACGCAGGTCACGTACAAACTCCGTACAGACAGCACCCGTAGTCAGGATTGCACTCGGATCTCTGGCGCTGTAAGGCAGCAACTCTGCTTGTGGTTACAAATTCTTTCGGTGTGCTCTGAGGCACTGATAATTATAAGATTAATCCAAGCTCCTTACCACAACAGCACAATTTACTCGAATGTTTGAACTTTAAACCGGATGTATGCAAGACAATTTTTTTCTCCAAGAAATATTTTTCAATCGAGATATGTTTTATTTCAGGCAATAACTATATCTACTGTATATAAATTCAAATTTCGGAACAAAATGTTCCTAAAACTAGTTTGTACTGATTTACTGAGGATAATATGTAGAAAGGCCAATGTGTGACATTGCTACTGACCATGATGTGAAGGTGCAGATATTCTGTCTGGCATGCAATGAAGTTCAACTTTGGAAAGATAATAGTCATGTTCATAAGAGATAGGAGCAGAATTAGGCCATTCGGCCCATCAAGTCTACTCCGCCATTCAATCAAGGCAGATCTATCTCTCCCTCCCAACCCCATTCTCCTGCCTTCTCCCCATAACCTCTGACACCCGCACTAATCAAGAATCTATCGAGTTAGATAGAGGTCTAGGGGCTAGTGGAGTCAAGGGATATGGGGAGAAGGCAGGCACGGGTTATTGATAGGGGACGATCAGCCATGATCACAATCGAAGGGCCAAATGGCCTCCTCCTGCACCTATTTTCTATTTCTATGTCTATGACCTCTGATTTAAAAATATCCACTGACTTGGCCTCCACAGCCTTCTGTGACAAATAATTCCACAGACTCACCACCCTCTGGCTAAAGAAATGTTTCCTCATCTCCTTCCTGAAGGAAGATCTGATGATCTGTTCTGAGGCTGTGACCTCTGGTCCTAGAATCTCCCACTAGTGGAAACATCCTCTCCACATCCACTCTATCTAGGCCTGCACTCTATCCAGGTACTGCAGTAACTCAGCGGATCAGGCAGAATCGCTGGAGAACGTGGGTAGGTGACATTTTGGGATGAGGTACTTTAGTTTAGTTGAGTTTAGAATTACAGCGTGGAAACAGGCCATTCGGCCCACCGCGTCTGCACCGACCATCGATCAAAATGTATATAAATTCTACCCTAGACACTAGGGAAAGCTTTACAGAAGCCAATTAAGCTACAGACCTGCTAGTCTTTGGAATATGGGAGGAAACCGGAGCACCCAGAGAAAACCCACACGGTCACGGGGATAACGAACAAACTCAATACAGAGAGCACCCGTAGTCAGGATCGAACCCGGGACCCTGGCTCTGTGAGGCAGCAACTCTACCGCTGCGCCACCTTGCCCCATGATCGAGTGTGGCTCAAGAGACCACACATACGCTGGCGCAGTGGAGGCATGCGAAGGGCGCTACTTAGGGCTGCAGCCTTAGAAACATAGAAAATAGGTGCAGGAGTAGACCATTCGGCCCTTCAAGCCAGCACCGCCATTCAATGTGATCATGGCTGATCATCCAAAATAAGTACCCCGTTCCTGCTTTCTCCCCATATCCCTTGATTCCGTTAGCCCTAAGAGCTAAATCTAACTCTCTCTTGAAAACATCCAGTGAATTGTCCTCCACTGCCTTTTGTGGCAGAGAATTCCACAGATTCGCAACTCTCTGGGTGAAAAAGAGTATTGAGTATTGAGTTGGGAGGTCATGTTGCAGTTGTATAAAATGTCCTCCCTTCCTCCTGTCTCTTCCTTCCTCCTGTCTCTGGCACTAACAAGTCGGCTTCGGCGATTATTTAGTTTGGTTTAGAGATACAGCGCAGAAAAAGGCCCTTTGGCCCACTGGATCCGCGCCGACCAGCGATCCCCGCACACTAACACTATCCTACACCCACTAGGGACAATTTACATTTACACCAAGCCAATTAACCTACAAACCTGTACGTCTTTGGAGTGTGGGAGGAAACCGAAGATCTCGGAGAAAACCCACGCAGGTCACGGGGAGAACGAACAAACTCCGTACAGACAGCACCCGTAGTCGGGATCGAACCCGGGTCTCCGGCGCTGCATTCGCTGTAAGGCAGCAACTCTACCGCTGCGCCACCGTGTACCTTCGAAACAGCCGGCCGCATACTCAATGGTTGTACGCCAGCCAGTCCTGTCACTGGCACGGGTTTCCAGTACTATTGGGGCTAGGCCTGCGTGCTGGAAATGGGCCTCGATGCAGACTTTGAACCAGTTCTTACCCTCGATTAACTCTCTCAATTAATCAATGACAAAGCATGATGCTGCTTATGGGAGCCCGCTGTGTGCAAATTGGCCATCATTTTTGCTTTAGCTCCAGTGACCCAGGTTCAATCCTCTGAGAGGAATAGATTGAGTCATCGTCATAGTCACAGTCGACATTCTAAAGCAAATGGAGTACATTTAGAGTCACAGCGTGGAAACAGGCCCTTCGGCCCAACTTGCCCACACCGGCCAACATGTCCCAGCTACACTAGTCCCACCTGCCTCCGTTTGGTCCATATCCACCCAAACGTGTCCTATCCATGTACCTGTCTAACTGTCTCTTAAATGTCGGGATAGTCCCTGCCTCAACTACCTCCTCTGGCAGCTTGTTCCATACACCCACCACCCTCAGTGTGAAAAGGTTACCCCTCAGATTCCTATTAAATCTTTTCCCCCTTCACCTCAAACCTATGTCCTCTGGTTCTCGATTCACCTACTCTGGGCAAGAGACTCTGTGCGTCTACCGGATCTATTCCTCTCATGATCTTACACACCTCTATAAGATCACCCTTCATCCTCCTGCGCTCCAAGGAATAGAGTCCCAGCCAGCTCAACCTCTGCCTATAGCTCAGGTCCTCCAGTCCTGGCAGCATCCTCGTAAATCTTCTCTGTGCCCTTACCAGCTTGACAATATATTTCTAGACAATAGGTGTAGGAGTAGGCCATTCGGCCCTTCGAGACAGCACCACCATTCAATGTGATCATGGCTGATCATCCACAATCAGTACCCCGTTCCTGCCTTCTCCCCATATCCCCCTGACTCCGCTATCTTTAAGAACCCTATCTAGCTCTCTCTTGTAAGTATCCAGAGAACCAGCCTCCATCGCCCTCTGAGGCAGAGAATTCCATAGACTCACAACTCTCTGTGTGAAGAAGTGTTTCCTCGACTCCGTTCTAAATGGTTTACCCCTTATTCTTAAACTGTGGCCCCTGGTTCTGGACTCCCCCAACATCAGAACATGTTTCCTGCCTCTAGCGTGTCCAAACCCTTAATAATCGTATATGTTTCAATAAGATACCCTCTCATCCTTCTAAACTCCAGAGAATACAAGCCCAGCCGCTATAACAAGATGCCCAGAACTGAACACATTACTCTAAATGTGACCTCGCCAACATTTATACAATTGCAACATGACCTCCCAACTTCTATATTCAATACTCTGGCTGATGAAGGCCAATGTGCCAAAAGCCTTTTTTGACCACCTGCTCTACCTGCAAATCCACCTTAAGGAAGCCATGCACCTGTATTCCTAGATCCCTCTGCCCTACAACACTGCCCACTATCATCCACTGTGCAGGTCCTGCCCATGTTAGACTTCCTAATCAGGAATGCAAACTTCCCCCATAAAGAAATAGGAGTTTTGAAAGATCGCTCCTACTCTCCCCCAATTAATTATAAACTTATCCAGCAGGTAGCAAGTGAATAGAAAAAATAGTTTCAAAAGGCAGGAGCAACATCAGCTTTGAGTATTATATGTGGGGGATGTTGCTCATGTGATATTGTATAACGGTGTGGTCTTTTACATTTTATTTGGCATGCATTAAATATTTGGCAACCTTATGAAACTATGAAGAGATCCACATTTTGGTTTTAAGAGCACACAGGTAATGATAACAATGATATCAGCTTAGAGGAAAAGCACGGGAACAGGCATTTCAGCCCCTCATGTATACGCCAACCATCGATCGCCCGATCACACTTATGTTATATGTTTTCCTACTTTCACATCCATTCCCCCACACACATAGAGGCAATTTACAGGGGGCCAAACGACCGACGGACCCGCACGTCTTTGGGGCTTCAGTTTAGTTTAGAGATACAGCGCGGAAACAGGCCCTTCAGCCCACCGAGTCCGCGCCCACCAGCGATCCCCGCACACTAACACTATCCTACACACGCTAAGGACAATTTACCATTTTTACTAAGCCAACTAACCTACAAATTGTACGTCTTTGGAGTGTGGGAAGAAACCGGAGCACCCGGAGCAAACCCACACGGTCACAGGGAGAACGTACAAACTCCGTGCAGACAAGCACCCGTGGACAGAATCGAACGCGGGTCTCCGGCGCTGCAAGGCAGCAACTCTACCGCTGCGCCACCGTGCCGCCTCAAACGATGTTTCGGTCGGGACCTGTAAACCTCTTCTGCACCCTCCATGGGTTCATAAAAATAATATCCACCCAAGTTATAATAAATCACTGCTGTAGTTCCGTATCACTTATTTTCATGAGACCAAGAGGTTAGCGCTAGTGTACGGGGATCGCTGGTCGGCGCGGACTCGGTGGAACGAAGGGCCTGTTTCCACGCTGTATCTCTAAACTAAACTAAACCAAAACACTCAAGCATCCTGTGTAGGAAAGAACTGCAGACGCTGCTTTATACCGAGGATAGACACAAAATGCTGGAGTAACTCAGTGGGACCGGCTGCGTCTCCGGAGAGAAGGAACGGGTGACGTTTTGGGTCGAGACCCTTCTTCAGACTCAATGAAGAAGGGTCTCGACACGAAACGTCACCCGGTCCCTTCTCTCCAGAGACGCTGCTTGTCCCGCTGAGTTACCCCAGCATTTTGTGCCTATCGATCTACACTCTGCAATGGCCACCGTGCCGCCCGGAATTCCCGCCGGTGGGAACGGAGTCAGTCAGCGTACCTGGTTCTCGGGTGACGTCCACCTTCCCGACGTGGATGCCAAGATCCCCGCGGGCCTTCCCGAGATCTTCCCAGTCGACCTGGATCTGTTTGCAGGCGGGACACCAGGGTGCATGGCTGCCGGAGTGAAAGGAAAGCCGGAGATTACAACAGGAATTTTATTCAACCCAAGCATTTTGGTTGAGGCATTTTTTTTGGGCAAAAGACCCAGGTCCAGTTACATGCGAATAGTGTTGCCAACTGTCCCGTATTAGCCGGGACATCCCGTATATGGGGCTAAATTGGTTTGTCCCGTACGGGACCGCCCTTGTCCCGTATTTGACTGCTACTACTTGGGTCGAGGGGACTGTCGGGTCAGAGCGCCGCGTCCAGCCCCGCCTCACCCGTCCCGACGTAGTGCAGCCCATGGAGTGCAGCAGCAGCGCCTCGCCCGTGGCCCCGTCGGTCGGCAGCCCGGCCAGCTGTCCGACCTTCGGACCTTCGCTTACCGCCGACACCACCACCTCATGGCCGATCATTGGTTCATGAGTTGGATGGGGTGCCGGACTTTGCGCGCGACGTCGCGCGGCCCGGGCCAAAACTCCTCAGCTGGCCCGCCGGCTGGGCTTTGTGTGCAGTCCAGCACCCGGGCCAACTCATCATTCACCCAGCCACGGCCGAGTCGGTCAACGAATTGCCGTCGGGAATTTGTCCCTTATTTGGGAGTGAGAAAGTTGGCAACTCTACATGTGAACAATACTGTTTGTAGAAAGGAACTGCAGACAAAATGTGTAGGAAGGAACTGCAGATGCTGGTTTAAACTGAAGTTACTGTAAGACACAAAATGCTGGATTAACTCGGCAGGTCAGGCAGCATCTCCGGAGAGAAGGAATGGGTGACGTTTCGGGTCGAGACTGATGTCAGGGGAGAGGGAGATCCACAGATAATGAAGTGTAAGGTGTGAAAACGGGACAAAGGGGAATGGAGATCAAGGATAATGTAGAATTGATCATCGTTAGTTGGGAGAAGGGAACAACAAAGCAAACAGAGATAAAATGTAGTAGGAGACAGCCAGACTGGTCGGAGAACTGGGAAGGGGATGGAGAGAGAGGGAAGCAAAGGTTACTTGACGTTAGGGAAGTCAATGTTCATACCGCTTGACTGTATGCTGGTTTATACCAAAGATAGGCACAAAGTCCTGGGTATGATGGGTCAACATGTGATGAGCGTTTGACGGCACTGGGCCTCTATTCGCTGGAGTTTAGGGGGGGACCTCATCGAAACTTAGTGAAAGGCCTGGATGGATGTGGTGAGGTTGTTTCCACTATTGGAAGAGTCTTGGACCCGAGGCGAGAACGTGCAAACTCCCCATAGACAGCACCAGAGGTCTGGATCAACCATGAGGCAGGGGCACCACCAGCTGTACCACATTTAGTTATTGATTTTCGTTATAAGGGGGAAATCTTTTAGGACCGAGATGAGAAAAGCATTTTTCACACAGAGAGTGGTGAATCTGTGGAATTCTCTGCCACAGAAGGTAGTTGAGGCCAGTTCATTGGCTATATTTAAGAGGGAGTTAGATGTGGCCCTTGTGGCTAAAGGGATCAGGGTGTATGGAGAGAAGGCAGGTACAGGATACGGAGTTGGATGATCAGTCATGATCATATTAAATGGCAGTGCAGGATCGAAGGGCCGAATGGCCTACTCCTGCACCTATTTTCAATGTTTCTATGTTTCTATGTTATTTATTTCGTTTAATTTATTGTCACGTGTACTAAGGTACATTTAAACGCATTTGTCGCGTGCCAACCAGTCAGCGGAATGACAATACATGATTACTATTGTGCTGTTCGCAGCATACAGATACAGGATAAAAGGGAATAAAGTGTTTAATGCTGGATAAAATCCAGTAAAGTCCGATCAAAGATATTACAAGGGACTCCAATGTAGTTCAGCACTGCTCTCTGGTTGTGGTAGGATGGTTCAGTTGCCTGATAACAGCTGGGAAGAAACTGTCCCTGAATCTGGAGGTGTGCGTTTTCACACTTCTATAGCTTTTGCCTGATGGGAGAGAGGAGAAGAGGGAGTGGCCAGGGGTGCGACTGGTCCTTGATTATGCTGCTGGCCTTGCCGAGGCAGCACGAGGTGTAGATTGAGTCAATGGAAGGGAAGTAGGTTTGTTTCTGACTCAGTTGAACCACACCCATACACTGTCGCTCAAGGTTAGCACACATATGAGAGTTGCAATGTTACTGAGAGTACCAAGGGCCTGAAAATGCTTCAGTGCAAATCATTCACTTTTACGCAGGTCTCTGGCGCTGTGAGGCAGCAACTCTACCGCTGCACCACCGTGCCGCACTTCTTTTTCTCTCGTTCTTTGTCCCTTTTCATATCTCTAGTTCCCCTTTCTCCCCGACTCCCAGTCTGAAGAAGGGACTCGACCCGAAATGTTACCTGTTCCTTCTCTCCAGAGATGCAGCCTGTCCCGCTGAGTTTACTCCACCATTTTGTGTCTATCTTCAGTGGAAACCAGCATCTGCAGTTCCTTCCTGCACGTTACTTAAAGCCTATTTGCCTGGTAATTTATGGACATGGATAATGGTCCATAGAAGTGGCGATATTATGACAAAGGAATAATTCTGGTGGAATAATATCCTTATTAAATGATGCCCCCCCCCCCTCCTCCTCCTACGTCTGAAGCTGTTGTTGTGTAATAGTGTATTACAGCCGTGCCCCATCCTACAAACCAACCTTTCGAGAAAGCTTGAGTCATTGAGAACAACATTACAGAGGCAGAGAGTTTAGCTTTTCTCGTCTGGTTTAGAGATACAGCACTGAAACAGGCCCCTCAGCCCACCGAGTCCGCGCCGACCAGCGATCCCCGCACATTTACACCCAGCCAATTAACCTACAAACTTGTACACCTTTGGAGTGTGGGTGGAGACTGAAGTTCTCGGAGAAAACCACAAGGAAAGCGTACAAACTCCGTACAGACAGCGCCCGCAGTCGGGACCGAACCCGGGTCTCTGGCGCTGTTAGGCAGAAACTCTACTGCTGCGCCACCGTGCCGCTCATGGGAACATAGAAAATAAATAGACAAAAATGCTGGAGAAACTCAGCAGGTGAGGCAGCATCTATGGAGCGAAGGAATAGGTGACGTTTCGGGTCCTTCGCTCCATAGCTGCTGCCTCATCCGCTGAGTTACTCCAGCATTTTTGTCTGCCTTCAGTTTTTCCAGCACCGGCAGTTCTTTCTTAAACATAGGAAATAAATAATATTTCACAGTAGTTAAACACACGTTGAGGAACATCGGATCCCAACCATGACTATAAGAACTGCCTGTGAACATTATATTAAAAACATTTGTCCTCATCACACTGCCAGCTTCTCACGGATATTAATATAGCCAGCCTGAAATTCCGACAGATATGAACAGAGTATCAATAATCAAACATCAAAAGATATTTACGTAACATAAAGCTAAACCACACAATGGGCAACTCCAGGCGTCAAAGAATCGTAGTGCCTTATAGCACGGAAACAGACCCTTCGGCCCAACTCGTCCATGCCAACCAACATGCCCCCATCAAAGCCTGTCCCATTTGTCCGCCTTTGTTGTTAGAAAACGTTCTGTAACGCCAATTTCCAAAGTCAGAGACCAGGGTTCGATCCTGACTACAGGTGCTGCCTATATGGAGTTTGTCCGTTTTCTCCCCGTGACCCGTGTGGGTTTTCTCCGGGAGCTCCGGTTTCCTGCCAACACTGCAAAGACGTACGGGTTTGTAAGTTAATTGGCTTGGTAAAAATTGTAAAATTGTACCGAGTGTGTGTAGGGTAGTGTTAAGGGCATGGCCCCCGAGCATGCGACTGCGCGACCAAACCGGAAGCGGGGGCCGCGCGGAGGTCGAGTGAGCGACGTGAAGTTCGAGTGACGTCCGCGGGAAGTTCGCGCGTGACGTACGGCATCAAGACGTTGCGTACGGCGTCAAGACGCTGCGTATGCCCGTCGAGGCGGTGCGTACGGCCTCAATGCGGCTGCGGGCCGGCAGGCCGTTGCCGCGCGGAATTTATGAGTTGGGAGTTAACTGGTGTGTGTGCTCAAGAACGACGGCACGGTTATAGTTAAACTAGACTAAGAGGGATCCATTGGGTCCCATCTTCACACGGGAGGGCTGGTCCCCCAACGTAATATTCCACCTCTCCACCATTTCCAATATTGGTGGCCAGTGGGGGGGGGTGGGGCTTTCTGGAGCGCTAGCTTGGGTGTTGTGGGCTGAAGGGACTGGTTTCCAGAGGGCTAGTATGGACATTGTGGGCCAAATGGATTCTTGGGGTGGCAGCTCAGTCACTCAAGCCTGATGTGCTGGCAGCTCACTCACGGCTGGTGGGCTGGCAGTTGACTCACGACTATTCCTTGAAATTCCATTTCAAGCAGGGTGCAAGGCCACCAAATTCAAATCGTAAATCAATATACAGTGCAAACAGGAAGTTGTCAAGTTTAGACTTTTAATCATGTGCTTTATTTCAAACCAACCACCACCAGCCATTTGCTGTGCTTTATTTCAAACCAACCACATTTTCATTTTCAAACCACATTAAGGGCACTCAACGTCAGTAAAACCACACTCACAGTTAGGTTGACATGTGTTCGGTGTTATACACAGCTCGGACTGAGAGACGTGACCCTCTCACTTCCCCCATCTTGCAGAGACTGACTGAGGCACTCAACACTTCCGGGTTTTATAGTCCCTCCGGAAGGGGCGTGGCCTTCAGGAGAGAGAATCTCAACATTTTTTAAACACTAATAACTCTTTTAATTTTTATCGATGGGAAAAATCTTCTTGTCCTGCGCAGCGGAGGGGGACTGAGTAAGATGGCCAAAAATCACAGCCGTAAGAGGCAGTGTTTTTTTCTAAAATCAATATACAGAACAACAGGAAGTGGTCAAGATCAGAATTTTAGTAATATAGATATTAACTGAATGCATGTGAGTGACGGGGCTGTATCGATTAATAAAGAAACAGTTTACACAACGCGTGGACCTCCACGGTGCCCTATATTTAATTCTATCAACTGCAATGGGTGGGATGACCAATACACTTTGGATGAAGATCTATCCTAACCACACCAATGCAAACTCATCTGCCTTCCCCAACTCAAAAAGCCCTTGGGGCACACAAGTCATGCTTCATTTTAGTGACTTCAATTAAAGGAAAATTAGTTTTGTGTTTAAAATGCATTCAGCTTTTTCCCTAAAGCTTTGAGCCAGTAATGAAAAGGAAAGGAAAAAAATCGCTACCAGTTTTGAAATCTTATTTATTCCATTAATAATGTACTGTGTTATGCATTGCTATTTCATTGCCTCCCGGTAAAGTTTGGTGAAGAATAAACAGATCCAAAAGTACTGAATAGTAAGCATCACATTTTCCCAAGTGCAATGTTATTATTTACTAGTAAACAAAATACCTGCAGCATTTTACAAGCTGCAACCCCTTAATCTCTATGCATTGTTTAGTTTTTAGTTTAGTCTAAACTAGTTTTGTTTGTTTAGTTTAGTTTATTGTCACCTGTATCGAGGTACAGTGAACAAAGGCTTTTTTTCCCACTGTACCTCGGTACACGTGACAATAAACTAACCCAGCTAAACTAGTTTAGAGATGCAGCATGTAAACAGGTCCTTCGGCCCACAAAGGTCATAGAAGCATAGAAAATAGGTGCAGGAGTAGGCCATTCAGCCCTTCGAGCCTGCACCGCCATTCCATATGATCATGGCTGATCATCCAACTCAGTATCCCGTACCTGCCTTCTCTCCATACCCCCTGATCCCTTTAGCCACAGGGGCCACATCTAACTCCCTCTTAAATATAGCCAATGAACTGGGCTCAACTACCTTCTGTGGCAGAGAATTCCAGAGATTCACCACTCTCTGTGCCACCCTTGTTCATTTAAGGACATGCGTGATAGGAGCAGAATTAGGCCATTCGGCCCATCGAGTCTACTCTGCCATTCAATCATGGCTGATCTATCTCTCCCTCCTAACCCCGTTCTCCTGCCTTCTCCCCATAACCTCTGCAGCCAACATTTAATGCTCAAATGTACTGCTGACAGTGTAATCATGTGTTTAGTTTTAGGTTTACAGATACAGTGGGGAAACAGGCCCTTCGGCCCACCGGGTCAGTGCCGGCCAGCGATCCCTGCACATTACTTGTGCCAAGCCAATTTTACCTGCATACCTGTACGTCTTTGGAGTGTGGGAGGAAACCGAAGATCTCGGAGAAAACCTATGCAGGTCACGGGGAGAACGTACAAACTCCATACAGACAGCGCCCGTAGTCGGGATCGAACCCGGGTCTCCGGCGCTGTGAGGAGGCAACTCTACCGCTGCGCCGCCGTGTTATGCTCAAATATTGATTTATTTACTTTTTTTCCACATAAAGTCCCGTGAGAGTGAATTTTATTCCGTGTCTCAAGATCTTAGTCAGCAAACTGTGAATTTTTACAAGAGGGGAGATCAGATGAGATAGTTTTAGCTTGCCATTCTGTTCAGAACAGCCATTGTGGGCCGAAGGGCCTGTTTCTGAACATTTGCAGGGAAAATATTTGCCATGTTGGGGGGGGGGGGGGGGGGAGTCCAGAACCACGGGTCACAGTTCAGGAATAAGGGGGAGGCCATTTAGGGCTGAGATGCGGAAAAACCTTTTCACCCAGAGAGTTATGAATCTGTGGAATTCTCTGCCACAGAAGGCACTGGATATTTTCAAGAGAGAGTTAGATATCGCTCGTAGGGCTAACGGAATCAAGGGATATTGGGAGAAGACAGGAACGGGGTACTGAATTTGGATGATCAGTCATGATCATATTGAATGGCGGTGCTGGCTCGATGGGCCGAATGGCCTACTTCTGCACTTACTTTCGATGTTTTCTGTGCCATACTGTTCCAATGTTGTATGTAACCCAAATGCCCATAATGTTAAGAGTCGTCTGTGTGTGCACTAGTTAGAAACATAGACATAGAAAAATAGGTGCAGGAGTCTTCGAGCCATTCAATATGACCGTGGCTGATCATCTAAAATCAATACCCCGTTCCAGCTTTTCCCCCCATATCCTTTGATTCATTTAGCCCCAAGAGCTAAATCTAACTCTCTCATGAAAACATCCAGTGAATTGGCCTCCACTGCCTTCTGTGGCAGAGAATTCCACAGATTCACAACTCTCTGGGTGAAAAGGTTTTTCCTCATCTCAGTCCTAAATGGCCTACCCCTTATTCTTAAACTGTGTGACCCCCCGTTCTGGAGTCCCCCAACATGGGGAACATTTTTCCTGCATCTAGCCTGTCCAATCCTTTACGAATTTCTATAAGATCCCCTCTCATCCTAAATTCCAGTGAACACAAGCCCAGTCGACCCCTTCTTTCATCATATGGCAGTCCCGACATCCTGGGAATTAACCTGGTGAACCTACGCTGCACTCCCTCAATAGCAAGAATGACCTAATCATATTAAGGAACAAGCAGCCAAATATAATAAGTAGGTTGTTTTTGGACTTTAGAGATACAGCACGGAAACAGGCCCTTCAGCCTCCGGTGCCCGCGATCACCCCACACACTAACACTATCCCAAACACTCAAGGGGCAATTTACATTTTTTACCGAATCCCATTAGCCTACAAACCTGTACGGCTTTGGAGTGTGGGAGGAAACCGGAGCACCTGGAGAAAACCCACACAGGTCATGGGGAGAATTTACAGACAGTACCTGCAGTCAGGATAGAGCCCGGGTCTCTGGCGCTGTAAGGCAGCAACTCTACCGCTGCGCCACCGTGCCGCCCTGTTAATGGAAAAGCTCTCGAAGCAACAATTGCCCTGTAATTGTTCAAGTTATGCGAGGTTCATTTTAACATTTATAATTGGAAATAGAGTGAAAAGCCATTTAAGTCAAATAACTAATCCTCAGGATAGATCACCAGCTTGCAAACAAGGCACAGCCAATTCCCTGGAGCCAGTTTCATGACTAAAGACAAATTTTGTTCATTTTGTTTCATATACGTTCCTCCCATTACCAAGCTCAACCTTCTCATTCTGGGGAAAAAGCAACAACTCTCCAAGCTTGTCCAATCTCTCCTTGTAGTTCATCCACTCCAATACAGGCAGCTTCCGGGTGAATCTCTTCTGCACCTTCTCAAAGTCAAAGTCAAAGTCAAAGTAGCCTTTATTGTCATTCAGACCTTGTGGTCTGAACGAAATGTTGTTGCCTTGCAGTCCTACATATAGTAAAAATGACAAAAACACACAATAAACACAAATTAACATCCACCACAGTGAGTTCACCAGGCACCTCCTCACTGTGACGGAAGGCAAAAGTCTTAAGTCTTTGTCTCTTCCCTTCTTATGTTCCTTCTGCGCCAAGGCGATCCAGGCTTCAGATGTTGTGACCCCGCCGGGCGATGGTAAGTAATGTCAGTCCCGCGGCTGAATCCGAGCTCCGCGAACGGGCCGGTTCAACTCCTCGGCCCGAGGTTGGTCGAAGCTGCCGAAGCTGCCGCCCTCCAGTCCAGCGGACGCAGCTGTTGTTGCGGGAGCTCCGGAGAACAGGTCACCAACCTGTGACCTGCGAGCTCCCGACGATGTCGTCCACTGGGCCCGCGGTCGGGTCGGGTGGCCGCTGCGGCTGCCCCAGCTTCGAGGCCGGGTGGCCGCTGCCCCAGCTCCGAGCCAACTTCTCCAAAGCCAACTCGTCTTTCCTCCCGCGGCTCAGGGCCGACCGCGCTTTTGCGGTTGCAGCACCTAGACTATGGAACAGCATCCCCTCTTCCCATCTGAACTGCCCCCTCCATCAACTCTTTTAAGTCTAGACTAGATCTTGAGATCCTCTGAGGGAGCGCTGTATGTAGCAAGTTAGTACCTGCACCAATGTAAAGCTCTTTGGTCAACGAGAATTGTTTTTAAATGTGCTATAGAAATAAAATTGACTTGACTTGAATCTAAGGTGTCTACCAGAACTGCACACAAAGTGCTGGAGTAACTCAACGGGTCAGGCAGCATCTCTGGAGATCATGGATAGGTGATGGCAGGGTGGCGCAGTGGTACAGTCACTGCCTTACAGCCGCCAGAAACCTGGGTTCAATCCTGACCTCGGGTGCTGTCTGCACGGAGTTTGCCCGTGACCGGCGTACGTTTTCACCGGGAGCTCTGGTTTCCTCCCACACTCCAAAGACGTGCAGGTTTGTAGGCTAATTGGCTTCGGCAAAATTGTAAATTGTCCCTAGTTTAGTTTATTGTCACCTGTATCGAGGTACAGTGAAAAGCTTTTGTTGCCTATTAACCAGCCAGCAGACAATAGACAATGCGGGAGGAGGCCATTCGGCCCTTCAAGCCAGCACCGCCATTCACTGTGATCATGGCTGATCATCTACAATCAGTACCCCGTTCCTGCCTTCTCACCATATCCCCCGACTCTGCTACCTTTAAGAGCTCTACCTAACTCAGTAGAAAGTGTGTGTCGGATAGTATTAATGTGCGGGGATCGCTGGTCGGTGTAGACTCGTTAGATACGTTTCCGCACTGTATCCCAAAACTAAACTAAGCTAAAAGCTGTCAGCTCAGTGTAGATCATCCCAGGGCAGGACAGTGGTGGAGAAAACAAACACTGTCTGCTTGGGGATAGAGGGGGCAACATTTTTTGGTGAAGAGTAGTTTCAGTGCCTATGTCAGCCCACGTAGATCCCAGAGTGTAGCGAGTGAGTGTGCAGGGGTGGATTACTAAATTAATACCAAGAGAAGCAATTATGCACTCCAAGCTATTAGTTCCCTCCTGATAGGGACGGGCAGAGAGGAGGATAATTTAAGGTCTTTTTTTAGGGACTCGATAAATGTTGGAAAAGTTCTTAGAAACATAGAAAATAGGTGCAGGAGTAGGCCATTCGGCCCTTCTAGCCTGCACCGCCATTCAATATGACCATGGCTGATCATCCAACTCAGATCATCTTCTGCCATGCAGTGAACTGGAGGACAAACAGGTACATGGATAGGACAGGTTTGGAGGGATATGGACCAAACGCAGACAGGTGGGACTAGTGTAGCTGGGACATGTTGGCCGGTGTGGGCAAGTTGGGCCAAAAGGCCTGTTTCCACACTGTATCACTCTATGAGGACTATTTTAGTTTAGTTTAGTTTAGTTTAGTGCAGTTTAGTTTAGTTTAGTTTAGTTTAGTTTAGTTTAGTTTAGTTGTTTAGTTTAGTGCAGTTTAGTGCAGTTTAGTGCAGTTTAGTGCAGTTTAGTGTAGGTTAGTGTAATTTAGTTTGGATATGCAGCATGAAAACAGGCTCTTCGCCCCACCGAGCTCACGCTGGCTAAAGATCGCCCTCACACCCAATTCTATCCTATACACCAAGGATAATTTAACAAAGCCAATTGGCCTACAAAACCTGTACGTCTTTGGAGTGTGGGAGGAAACCAGAGCACCCAGAGGAAACCCATGAACGTACAAACTCCGTACAGACAGCACCCGTACTCAGGATCGAACGCGGGTCTCTGGCGCTGTAATGCAGCAACTCTACCTCTGCGCCACCGTGCCGCCCCTAATGCAAGGTGACAAAAAAAATCAATACATGACATCATCTACTGCATCCGCTGCTCTAGATGTCAGCTGATCTATATCGGTGAGACCAAGCGGAGGCTGGGCGATCGCTTCGCCGAACACCTCCGCTCGGTCCGCATTAACCAACCTGACCTCCCGGTGGCTCAACACTTCATCTCCCCCTCCCATTCCCCATCCGACCTCTCTGTCCTGGGTCTCCTCCATGGCCAGAGCGAGCAACACCGGAAATTAGAGGAACAGCACCTTATATTCCGCTTGGGGAGTCTGCATCCTGCGGGCATGAACATCGAATTCTCCCAATTCTGTTTGCCATTGCTGTTTCCTCCCCATCCCCAGCCCTCGGGCTGTCTCCTCCTCCTTTTTCCTTTCTTCTCCCCGCCACCCCCCATCAGTCTGAAGAAGGGTTTCGGCCCGAAACGTTGCCTATTTCCTTCGCTCCATAGATGCTGCTGCACCCGCTGAGTTTCTCCAGCATTTTTGTGTACCTTCAATAGATGACATATTCTGTCTGCACTGTAGTGATTAACATGTCCATTAACCTGTGTGGGGGGGCAATAGCTTATGGGGAAACTTTAAGGGGGTTTTAAAGCGGAAATTGCTTCTCAACAAAACTATTGCTCAAATTTATGATATCTGAACTCATCTTAACAAAGGAGGAAGTGGACAAGCAAGTTCCAAGTTGTTTGGGAGGAAGGGGGGGGGGGAGGGTTTGTTACAGGTTCATAGCATTGGGTTGTAAACTACCCAAGTGAATGGATTAACACAGTGAAATTCTTCGTTGCACACTCAAGGTATGCAAATAGTCACCACATAAAGGGCGTATTCAAAGTTACAAAGTATCCCCTCGCGCCAGGTCCCCCTTTGTTCTTCCCCCCCTCCCCCTCCCCCTCCCTTACAGTGCCCCCCCCCCCTCCCACACCGGGTCCAACTGGAAAATGAAATGCCGTTCCTCCAGTTTGTAACAGGCAAGTAATCCACTAATCTGTCATAATCCTTGAACACCCTGGGTGCGAGTGATGGGAAAAGCAGCATCTGGAAGAGCCGCCACTTCACGGTGCCAGGGACGAGGGTTCGATCCTGACCTCGGGCGCTGTCTATGTGTGTGTGTGGGCATTTCCCGTTTTCCCCGTGACCGCGTGGGCTCTCTAGCTTCCCCCCACATCCCAAAGACGCGCGGGTCTGTAAATTGCCCCCACAGTGTGCGGGGAGCAGAATTGAAAGTGGGATAACATAAAACTAGTGCGAGCGCCCGGGTGATCGATGGCCAGTGGTGAGTCGGTGGGCCGAAAGGCCCGTTTCCATGATGAATCTTTCACTCGAAGTAGAATCAACCAAAAGTTTGGACCAAGTTAAAGTCCACTTTTAGAATAAGTAATATGTTGAAGAGTTGGTCTTTTATAATCATTTTATTTTTTTCTGCCTATTCTCTTCCTCTCTCAATACACTGCAAAACACTTCAGAATAAGGAAGAAGGGTCTCGACCCAAAACGTCACCCATTCCTTCTCTCCAGAGATGCTGCCTGTCCTGCTGAGTTACGACAGCATTTTGTGTATCTTTGGTTTAAACCAGCATCTGCAGTTCCTTCCTGCACTGTTCAGAAGAAGACCTGTTTCAGCAAGGACATTTCAGCGACGACCTGTTCTTAAATATAATCATCTCATCTCCTTCCTTCCTACTTTTCTGCGGCACCCAGCCACATTAGATATTATCTGTGCTGTCTTTAAAGAGGAACTGATGCAAAAAGCTGCAGAGAGTTGTGGACACAGCCTAGACCATCACCACAAACCAACCTCCCTTCCATTGACTCCACCTACACCTCACCCTGCCTGGACAAAGCCAGCAGCATAATCAAGGACCAGTCGCACCCTGGCCACTCCCTCTTCTCCCCTCCCCCATCAGGCAAGAGGCACAGCAGTGTGAAAACGCACACGCCTCCAGATTCAGGGACAGTTTCCTCCCAGCTGCAAGCCCTGCTGCATTTGATTTGTGCAGCTTCAGCGATGCGGGCGTGTGGTTTACTGCAGTGTGGCAAAGCCCAACATCTGCCGGGTGTGCAGGTTCTGAAGGCACTTCTGCATGAGTCACTGACAGGGCGTTGCACTAGGACAAGACGGCTGTGGAGGCCAAGTCAATGGATATATTTAAAGCAGAAATAGACAGGTTCTTGATTAGTACGGGTGTCAGAGGTTATGAGAAGGCAAGAGAATGGGGTTAGGAGGGAGAGATAGATCAGCCATAATTGAAGGTGGACCAAAAGCTGGAGAAACTCAGTGGGTGAGGCAGCATCTATGGAGCGAAGGAATGGGTCTCGACCCGAAACGTTGCCTATTCCTTCTCTCCATAGATGCTCCCTTGCCCGCTGAGTTTCTCCAGCAATTTTTGTCTACCTTCGATTGTCCCAGCATCTGCAGTTCTTTCTTAAACATAAATTCATGTGATAGGAGCAGAATTAGGCCATTCGGCCCATCAAGTCAACTCCGCCATTCAATCATGACTGATTTATCTCTCACCCTAACCCCATTCTCCTGCCTTCATCCCATAACCCCCAACATCCTCTCAGCCTGTCCTATCCATGGACCTTAATAATATCCATTGACATGACCTGCACAGCCTTCTGTGGCAATGAATTCCCCACATTCACCACCTTTTATTGTTTAGTTTAGTTTAGAGATACAGCGCGGAAACAGGCCCTTCGGCCCACCGGGTCCGCGCGCGACCAGCGATCCCCGCACACTAACACTATCCTACACCCATTGGGGACAATTTTTATATTTACCAAGCCAATTAACCGACAAACCTGTACGTCTTTGGAGTGAGGGAGGAAACCGAAGATCTCAGAGAAAACCCACGCAGATCACGGGGAGAACGTACAAACTCCGTACAGACAGCACCCGTAGTCAGGATCGAACCCGGGTCTCCGGCGCTGCATTCGCTGTAAGGCAGCAACTCTACCGCTGCGACACCGTGGCCGCCCTCTGACTAAAGAAATTCCTCCTGGTCTCCTTCCTAAAGGAACATCCTTTAATTCTGGGCCTATGGCCTCTAGTCCTAGACTCTCCCACATCCACTCTATCCAGGCCTTTCACTATTCACTGAACCTTTCCTGTCCAATTGCTGTTTATCGTACCTGCCTCAATTACCTCCTCTGGCAGCTCGTTCCATGCACCCACCACCATCTGTGAAAACATTTCCCCTCCGGTCCCGAGTAAATCTTTCCCCTCTCACCTGAAACCAATGTTCTCTGATCCTTGATTCCCCTACTCTGGTAAAAGATTCCCCATAGACTGGAACACATTCATCCTATCTATTCCCCTCATGGTTTTACACACCTCTCTATAAGATCACCTTGGTACACCCAACAATAAACTAAACTGAATTGAGATGCTCAGAGGGCAGGAGTATCCCAGCGGGACAGGCATCATCTCTGGAGAGATGGGATGGGTGACGTTTCAGGTGGAGACCATTCTTCAGACTCAAAGATGCTGCCTGACCCACAGAGTTACTCCAGCACTTTGTATTTTGCTCAAGACTACAGCATCTGCATTCTCTTGTCTCCACCATAAAGGAAATATATCTTCCATAGGGCGAGACCAAATGAGTTAACACAATTGTTAGAATCACATCTCACCTCACTGCCTGCTTAAGAGTATAGTTTAGAGATCTGCATGGATATAGGTGCATGTAAACCCACTACAAATAATTTATAGGGGCCAATTAATCTATAAACATACACATCTTTGGGTTTGGTTTAGTTTAGAGATACAGCGAGGAAACAGGCCCTTCGTCCCACTGAGTCTGTTCTGGCCAGCGATCCCCGCACACCAACACTATCCTACACGTACTAGGGACAATTTACATTTATACCAATCAAATTAACCTACAGACCTGCACGTCTTTGGAGTGTGGGAGGAGACCGGAGCTCCTGGAGGAAACCCACACAGGTCACGGGGAGAACGTGCAAACTCCGTACAGACAGCACCCGAGGTCAGGATCAAAGCGGGGCCTCTGGTGCCGTGAGGCAGCAACTCCACCAGATGCGCCACCTCGCCGCGGTCTGCATTAGGTGTTGCCACTAGCAACGTGGTGAGGCTTGCCCACAGCCCAAAGGGGGGAAAACGACCAAACTAATAAGATGAAATGTCCACTTCCCATACAGACAGAAATAATCATAGCGTCATACAGTGTGGAAACAGGCCCTTCGGCCCAACCTGCCCACACAGTAAACTGGACTGGTCCAGGAACGCTGCAGACCTGTACAAGAAGGGACAGAGCCAGCTGTACATTTTGAGAAGGCTCCGCTCCTTCAACATCTGCAGTAAGATGCTGCAGATGTTCTACCAACCGGTGGTGGCCAGTGCCATCTTCTTCGCTGCCGTGCGCTGGGGCGAAGGCTGCAGACGCCAACAGGATCAACAAACTCATCGGGAAGGCTGGCTCCGTCCTGGGGGCGGAGTTGGATTCACTGGAGGTGGTCTCGGAGGGGGGGATGCTCCTCAAACTGCGGAGCATCCTGGACAATACAGCTCACCCCCTCCGTGACACACTGGTCAACCTGAGGAGCACCTTCAGCAACAGACTGGTTTCCACCAAGATGCAGCACAGAACGCCACAGGAGATCCTTCTTCCCTGTGGCTGTCAAACTGTACAACTCCTCCCCCTTCTGTCGTGGGGTAGACTGAGACTGAGAATGACTCCCCTCCCCAGATCCACCTCCCCCCCCCCCTCCCTCCTGCCCAATCTTTGCACATCCCCAATCCTTTCCACTCGTCACTTTAATTTCATGTTTCACGTGTCTTGTTGTGTTTTAATCAAATTTCCCTCCTGGGATAAATAAAGTTCTATTGCATCATATCATATATCGCGAGCAACACAGACTTCACTTCCTCCAACAAGCATCAGAGTCATATACAGAGTGGCTCTCCAGAGAGCTAAACTACCTTCATGGCAATACCACACTTAAATAAACGCAGCCGGCTGATAAAGTGGAAGACAAACCCACCAGTTGCCCTGTGGAGCTGGGGTCGGGATGATTTATCACGCCAATTCTCCAGCGCATTAACATTTAATGTGTTACTGAAAGAGTTTACGGAGCTAAGGGGCAAGATCTCCCACACCAATCATAAAACATGTCGAGAACTAAAAGGGCAAGGAACAACACAAAACTCAAACCGAACACATCCAGAAGTACGTAAACTAGAGAAAACCATAGAAAAATAGGTGCAGGAGTAGGCCATTCAGCTCTTCGAGCCAGCACCGCCATTCAATGTGATCATGGCTGATCATCCCCAATCCGTACCCCGTTCCTGCCTTCTCCCCATATCCCCTGACTCCGCTATCTTTAAGAGCTCCTTGTCCGGACTATTATGATGAAGCATGTGAATTACTATCCAGCGATCACCCGTTCACACTAGATCTATACCACGACCATTACACGCTAGAGGGCAGTTTACAGAAGCCAATTCACCTACAAACCCGCCTGCATTTGGGATGCGGGAGGAAACCAGAGCACCCGCAAAAACCCACGCCGTCACGGGGAGCACCTGCAAGCTCCACACAGACAGCGCCCGAGGTCAAGATCGAAACGGTCTCTGGCACCGTGAGACAGCTACCAGCTGCACCACCGTGCCGCCCTCTTCTTTAACACAGCCGATTATTAAAAATATATTTATATTTACATTGAATGGCGGTGCTGGCTCAAAGGGCCGAATGGCCTACTCCTGCACCTATTGTCTGTTGTCTAAGGAGAAGATCTTGGCCGCCAGGGGCATCACAGGCCTCACAATCTACAATGGGGAAGAAAGAAACTGCAGATGCTAGTTTACACCGAAGATAGACACAAATATGCTGGAGTAACTCAGTGGGACAGGCAGCTTCTCTGGAAAGAAGGAATGGGTGATGTTTCGGGTCGAGACCCTTCTTCAGTCTAACCCATGTTGAGTCTAACCCACTCTTTTAGAAACATAGAAACATAGAAAATAGGTGCAGGAGGAGGCCATTCGGCCCATCGAGCCTGCACCGCCATTCGTTGTGATCATGGCTGATCGTCCCGTATCAATAACCCGTGCCTGCCTTCTCCCCATATCCCTTGACTCCACTAGCCCCTAGAGCTCTATCTAACTCTCTCTTAAATCCATCCAGTGATTTGGCCTCCACTGCCCTCTGTGGCAGGGAATTCCATAAATTCACAACTCTCTGGGTGAAAACCCATGTTTATTTTAACCCATGTTTATGCTGAACTGTGTCTCTGACTGGATTATGTGTCGGGTGGAACTGCAGATGCTGGCTTACACTGAAGATAGACAGAAAATGCTGGAGTAACTCAGCGGGACAGGCAGAATGGGAGACGTTTCGGGTCTGAAGAAGGGTCTCGACCCGAAACGTCACGCATTCCTTCCATCCAGAAATGCTGCCCCTGCCGCTGAGATACTCCAGCATTTTGTGTCTCTCTCTCACAAACTACAAACTGGACTATCGGAAACTTTAGAGATATATACGGCATGGAAACAGGCCCTTCAGCCCAACTGATTGGACGTCTGCTGGTAGTTATTGATCAAAGTCTCTCCAGGGACAGGGGAAGGACCAGAACACGCATCGAAAACTCAGGGAAGATGGATACCCCTAGTCTCCCCCCTCCCTCACCCTCAGTCTGAAGAAGGGTCTCGACCCGAAACGTCATCTATTCCTTGTCTCCGGAGATGCTGCCCGTCCCGCTGAGTTACTCCAGCATTTTGTGCAAATGCACCAGTTGCTTTTTTTGATGTTTAATCTATTCTCATCGTCAGTCAACCGCAACTTTATCCACTTCACAGACTGCTATCTATAACAGACCCCCGCAGAAGATGTTCTGTCCACACAGATAATAATGCTGACATCAGCTCCTCATAGCTGCCTGAGGAAAGGACTCGACCCGAAACGTCACCTATTCCTTCTCTCCAGAGATGCTGCCTGTCCCGCCGAGTTACTCCAGCGTTTTGTGTCCATCTTCACCAATAACACTGTAGCACTATTTTTTCCCCAAAACTATTCCCTTTACATAGAAACATAGAAAATAGGTGCAGGAGTAGGCCATTCGGCCCTTCGAGCCTGCACCGCCATTCAATATGACCATGGCTGATCATCCAACTCAGTATCCTGTACCTACCTTCTCTCCATACCCCCTGATCCCTTTAGCCACAAGGGCCACATCTAACTCCCTCTTAAATATAGCCAATGAACTGGCCTCAACTACCTTCTGTGGCAGAGAATTCCAGAGATTCACCACTCTCTGTGTGAAAAATGTTTTTCTCATCTCGGTCCTAAAAGATTTCCCCTTTATCCTTAAACTGTGACCCCTTGTTCTGGACTTCCCCAACATCGGGAACAATCTTCCTGCATCTAGCCTGTCCAACCCCTTAAGAATTTTGTAAGTTTCTATAAGATCCCCCCTCAATCTTCTAAATTCTAGCGAGTACAAGCCGAGTCTATCCAGTCTTTCTTCATATGAAAGTCCTCACATCCCAGGAATCAGTCTGGTGAACCTTCTCTGTACTCCCTCTATGGCAAGAATGTCTTTCCTCAGATTTGGAGACCAAAACTGTACGCAATACTCCAGGTGTGGTCTCACCAAGACCCTGTACAACTGCAGTAGAACTCTTCTGACCTTTTCTAACACAGCATGTCCAGTCAGCTGGTCTTTACTCTGGTTTAGTTTAGAGCCACAGCGCGCGGAGACAGGCCCTTCGGCCCACCTGGTCCACGCCCACCAGCGATCCCCGCGTACTAACACTATCCGTACACACACACCAGGGACAATTTACATTTATGCCAAGCCGAATAGCCTAGTAAGCTGTACGTCTTTGGAGTGTGGGAGGAAACGGGAGCACCCACATCGATGCAGTGATATTATCTGCTTTTCATACAATCCAGTAAAATCACACAGTGGACCACACCTAGAATGTACACAAGTGTGTAGGAACAAACTGCAAGTCATAAGGTCATAAGGAATCGGAGTAGAATTAGGCCATTCATTCACGGCTGATCTATCTCTCCCTCCTAACCCCATTCTCCTGCCTCCTCCCCACAACCTCTGAAACCCGCACTAATCAAGGGTCTATCTATCTCTGATGCTGGTTTAAACCGAAGACAGACACAAAATGCTGGAGCAACTCAGCGGGACAGGCAGCATCACCGGAGAGAAGGAATGGGTGGCGTTTTGGGTCGAGACCCTTCTTCAGAGTAGTCAGTGGAAAAGGAGAGATATAGAACAAATGAATGGAAAATATGCAAAAAATGTAACAATTATAAAGGAAACATGTTTGCTGGGTGAGAACGAGAAGCTGGTGCGACTTGGGTGGGGGAGTGGATGGAGAGAGAGGGAATGCCGGGGTTACTTGTAGATAAATCAATGTTCATACCACTGGGGTGTAAGATGCCCAAGCGAAATATGAGATGCTGTTCCTCCAATTTTCATTTAGCCTCACTCTGACAATGGAGGAGGCCCAGGACAGAAAGGTCAGTGTGGGAATGGGAATGGGAATTAAAGTGTTTGGCAACCGGGTGATCAGATAGGTCCAGGCGGAATGAACGTTGTGTCGTATGTGTGGGAACGACAGATGGCACAATGGGCTAAGTGTTCGGCTGGCAACCGGAAGGTATCCGGTTCGAATCCCGCTTGGAGTGCATACTGTCGTTGTGTCCTTGGGCAAGACACTTCACCCACCTTTGCCTGTGTGCGAATGTGTGCGAATGTGTGTGAGTGATTGGTGGTGGTCGGAGGGGCCGTAGGCGCAGATTGGCAGCCACGCTTCCGTCAGTCTGCCCCAGGGCAGCTGTGGCTACAGAAGTAGCTTACCACCACCGAGTGTGACTGAGGAGTGAATGAATAATGCGATGTAAAGCGCCTTGAGTATTAGAAAGGCGCTATATAAATCCCATCCATTATTATTATTATTAGGAAGGAACTGCAGATGCTGGTTTACACCGTGGATAGACACAAAGTGCTGAAGTAACTGACGTTGCGGGTCGGGACCCATCTTCAGACTGAGGTCACCACGTTCCTGGTGCTGACAAAGTTACAAAAACATTTTATTTTCTGCTCCCTAAATGCAAAGGATGAAAGAAGTCTGAAGAAGGGTCTCGACCCGAAACGTCACCCATTCCTTCTCCCCAGAGATGCTGCCTGTCCCGCTGAGTTACTCCAGCTTTGTGCCTACCTTCGATTTAAACCAACATCTGCAGTTCTTTCCTGCACGTGAAAGACTTCCAAGCAGGATCAACATCAAAAAATTAAACTTTTACATGTTTGCCTGCTCAGTCATCTTTATGTGTGTGTGTGTGTGTGTGTGTGTGTGTGTGTGTGTGTGTGTGTGTGTGTGTGTGTGTGAGAGAGAGCACACACGAGTGTGTGTGTGTGTGTGTGTGTGTGTGTGTGTGTGTGTGCGTGTGTGTGTGTGCTCATTTTTTTTTTTAAATTAGAAGTACAATACAGTGGTACCTTTTTACAGGTTCCCAAAATTATGTTAACATAATACATTCCCTGTACAACTTCATATATTTTTTTTTTTTTTTTTTGTGTGTGCTCATGAGAGTGTATGAGTGAGTGCGTAAGTCTGAGTGAGTTGTGTGCGAGTGAGTGTGTGCCTTTAAGACTCTACTTACAACAGAATCAGATAATGGGCAGATGAAGACAGGAATCCTTAACTACATCTGCACACCCTACGAGTGTGATAAGGATAGTGTGTACATCAGCCCAAGTGCTCGAGGCCACAGTTTAGCCTGTGGCTGCGATCTGAAATGCCTCAAATATTTCCACTGAAACACAGCAATCCAGTTTTTGGGGAACATTTCATGTTCATAAGTTATAGGCCATTCGGCCCATCAAGTCCACTCCGCCATTCAATCATGGCTAATCTATCTCTCCTTCCTAACCCCATTCTCCTGCCTTCTCCCCATAACCCCTGGCACCCGTATTAATCAAGAATCTGTCAATCTCCGCCGTAAAAATATCCATTGACTTGGCCTCCACAGCCTTCTGCGGCAAAGAATTCCACAGATTCACCACCCTCTGACTAAAGAAATTCCTCCTCATCCCCTTCCTAAAGGAACGTCCTTCAATTCTGTGGCTGTGACCTAGACTCTCCCACTGGTGGAAACATCCTCTCCACATCCACTCTGTCCAGGTCTTTCACTATTCACTGAACCTTTCCTGTCCAAGTGACTTTAGTACCTGCCTCAATTACCAACGAACCTGCACGTTTTTGGAGTACGGGAGGGAACCGGGGCACCCGGAGAAAACCCACGCGGTCACGGGTAGAACGTACAAACTCCGTACAGCGGCCGATTCGGGAGTCCAAGCCGCTGAGGATGTTCTCCCGTTCCGACGTCGGAGTTCCATCATCCGGCGAGCGGGCCTGAACATACCGTAGCGGCGACATTCGGGAGCCCCCCGACCACGGGTGAACAACAGAGGAGGACTGAACTTTGGTGCCTTCCCTCACAGTGGGAAACTTTGATCCCGCTGTGTGGGGATGTCTATGTTAAAGTCTATTGTGTTCTGTGTTCTTTTTTATTCGTATGGCTGTATGATGACCACACATTTCGCTGGACCAATTGGTACATGTGACAAATAAATATTTCTTGAATCTCCTCTTACAGGTAGCACCCCTTAGTCGGGATCGAACCAGGGTCTCTGGGGCAGTGAGGCAGTAACTCGACATCTGAGCCGCCCAAAACTCCAGCACTGTGTCTAGAATTAATAGACTGGTTGAATTTAACCGTATATCGTTGTAACTGCGAGCCACATCATATTTAATGGATGTACGGGGAATTATTTTTGAAGGGGAAGCCATATTCAGGTCTTGAGGAACTAAGTGTACCAACTGGGATGAACTTGAAACATTGTTGTAACAGACGCTGCCAAGCCTGAGGAGAGAGAATCATTCCCTTCAATAAAGAATACAGGATTTCTGTTGTTTGTTACCTTTTGCACGCAACTACTAATTATTTTTTAGTATTGCGAGCAGTTTTGGGCTCCCATATCTGAGGAAGGATGTGCTGGCTCTGGAGAGGGTCCACAGGAGGTTTACGAGAATGATCCCAGGAATGAGTGGGTTAACCTATGGTGAGCGTTTGACGGCACTGGGGCCTGTACTCGCTGGAGTTTAGAAGAACGAGGGGGGGCCTCATTGAATCTTATCGAATAGTGAAAGGCCTGGATAGAGTGGATGTGGAGAGGATGTTTCCACTAGTGGGAGAGTCTAGGACTAGAGGTCACAGCCTCAGAATAAAAAACTTCCTTCAGGAAGGAGATGAGGAGGGATTTCTTTAGTCAGAGGGTGGTGAGTCTGTGGAATTCATTGCCACAGAAGGCTGTGGAGGCCAATGGATATTTTTAAGGCACAGATAGATAAATTCTTGATTAGTACGGGTGCCAGACGTTATGGGGAGAAGGCAGGAGAATGTGGTTAGGAGACAGACATAGATCAGCCACGATTGAATGGTGGAGTAGACTTGATGAACTGAATGACCTAATTCTGCTCTTATCACTTATGAACATGAACTTTCCTTAACATTTTAAATTAGCTATCAATGATACAGCAATGCATATCATATTGAAATCACACATTTTAAACTGCCTGTGTAATTAATTTTGCAAAATGTTGTGCAATGCGCAATGGATCTGAAGGGAGCAATATCCAGATCATATTCCATGACTTTTCTGGGCACAGGAATTAGTTTTATGATTACGTTAATATCTTGTAATATCAACTCCTGTCATATATGGTTTGATCCAGAAACCTACCATCACCTCACAAGAGAGGAAAGATTTAGACTTTGCTGCATCTTACAGATCTTTGATATAACTTGTGGCTTGTTGGTCAAGAAGGCTTTTGGCACATTGGCCTTCATCAGTCAGAGCATTGAGTACAGAGGTTGTGGGGGGGGGGGGGGGGGGGGGGGGGGGGGGGGGGGGTGGGGGGTGGGGGGGGGGGGGGGGGGGGGGGGGGGGAGTCATGTTGCAGTTTTATAAAGGGCCTGTCCCACTTGGGCGTCAATTGCACGTCACGCAGATGGCGCGCAAAGATTTTGTACATCCCAAAATCCTGGGGCGCCGTGCGCGACCGTGTGTCACTGCCTCCGTCACCAGGCACCATGTTGTGACGTGTAAATGATGTCGCGTAAATTACACGCAAATAACGCCCAAATGGGACAGGCCCTTAAGATGTTGTTGTGGCCCCATTTAGAGTATTGTCAAGTCAAGTCACTTTTATTTCTATAGCACATTTAAAAAACAAGGCCCGTTGGCCAAAGTGCTTGACATTGGTGGAGATACTAACGTTATACAACATTGGTTCATAGATTAAGTACATACAAATACATACATATAGCCCTCCCTCAGAGGACGTCAAGAAAGGCTTGGAAGTAGAGATGAGTTTTAAGTCTTGACTTAAAGTAGTTGATGGAGGGGGCAGTTCTGATGGGAAGAGGGATGTTGTTCCACAGTCTAGGAGTTGCAACCGCAAAGGCGCAGTCGCCCCTGAGCTTATGCCTAGAACGCGGGATGGTCAGTAACCCCAAGTTTTGAGTTTTGGGCACCGTGTTATCGGAACGATGTTGGCGAGCGGGAAAGGGCGCAGAGAAGATTTATGAGGATGTTGCCAGGACTCGAGGGCCTGAGCTTTCGGGAGAGGTTGAGCAGGCTAGGACTTTATTCCTTGAAGTTGCTTATAAATGAGTACTACTCTCATTTTATTGCTTTAAGTTCTGACGAAAGGGCCTCCACTGGAAACATTGACGTCTTTTTCTTAGTTTAGTTTAGTTTGGTGATACAACATGGAAACATGCTTTATTCATAAGGATGTCTTGTCACACAAATCTGTCTATGATCTTGGACGATTTTAGAGTATTGTGTTCAGTTCTGGCCACCATGTTATAAGAAAGATGTTGTCAAACTGGAAAGGGTGCAGAGAAGATTTACAGGGATGTTGCCAGAACTAGAGGGTCTGAGCTACAGGGAGAGGTTGAGTAGGCTGGGACTCTATTCCTTGGAGTGCAGAATGAGGGCTGATCTTATTGAGGTGTATGAAATCATGAGGGGAATAGATCGGGTAGAAGCACAGAGTAGGGGAATCGAGGACATGGGCTTAAAGGTGAGGGGGGGGGGGGGAGATTTAGCTTGTTGACACAAAGGTGGTGGGTGTATGGAACAAGCTGCCGGAGGAGGTAGTTGAGGCTGGGACTATCACCATGTTTAAGAAACATTTAGACAGGTACATGGATAGGACAGGTTAAGAGGGATATATGGGCCAAACGCAGGCAGGTGGGACTAGTGTAGCTGGGACATGTTGGCCGGTGTGGACACGTTGGGCTAGTTTCCACGCTGAATGACTGCAACTCAACAAGCTTTAGCTGTAAGCCGTCATCATAAGGCAAGTCATCTAATATCACTAGTTCGGGTTTGACACGGCACAGGCTGACTGAACATACAAAAGGCGAACATGTAAAAAAGGACACAGAGTGCTGGAGTAACTCAGTGGGTCAGGCAGCATCTCTGGAAAACCTGGATAGGATACGTTTTGGGTCAGGACCCTTCTTCAGACTGAAGAATGACGCTGTCCCGACCAGAAACATCACCCATCTGTGTTCTCCGCAGTTGCCGTCCGACCTGCCGAGTTACTCCAGTACTCTGTGTCCCTTTATTTTGTAAATCAGCATCTGCAGTTCCTTGCGTCTGCAGTGGACGTGTAAAAGCTGAGATGCAATTGAGTTGCAACGACCTTTCGCCATTTAAAATGCCGTGTCAGCACTATTGCACCATTGGATTGTATTAAAAAAATAGAGAGCCTTCATTCAAATGATGCATTGCACTGTGTGACCTCCGCCGTATTTCCAGGAGCATGCAGCGGCCCACATCAGCACTCCTCAATCGTACTTGCTTGGCGTACAGTCTATTGAGCTACCTGGGGGTCAGGTGGTCCCCGGAATCCCCCTGTAGTAGGGTCTGGGCCAAGTGCTCCAGGGAGAACCCCTTGTAATAGGGAGGGTGTTAGGAGGGAGAGATAGATCTGCCATGATTGAATGGCGAGTAGACTTGTTGGGCCAAATTGACTAATTCTGCTCTTATCACATGACCTCATAACAAGGTGGGCCCTGTGTTCCAGAAGGAATCCCCCTGTAACCTGAAGGTCCCCCCCCCCCCTCCCCCAAGGGGGGATCCCTTGCAACAGGGTCTGTCGCACGTTCCCAGGGGAATCCCCTGTATCAAGGTGGCCAAACGCTCCAGGTGGGAATCCTCCCTGTAAAAACCTGAGCCCCGGGCCCGCGTTCCAAGGGGAATCCCCCTCTGTAATAATAACCTGGGCTCACGTTCCAGGAAGAGCCCCCCTTGTAACAAGGTGGGCAATCTCTCCAGAGGGAATCCTCTGTAACAACCTGGACCCGCGTTCCATGGGGAATCCCCCCTCCCCGGAACAATCTGGCCCCGCGTTCCTTGGGGAATCCCCCCTCCCCAGTAACAATCTGGGCCCGCGTTCCTTGGGGAATCCTCCCTCCCCAGTAACAATCTGGTCCCGCGTTCCATGGGGAATCCCCCCTCCCCAGTAACAATCTGGGCCCGCGTTCCATGGGGAATCCCCCCTCCCCTGTAACAATCTGGGCCCGCGTTCCATGGGGAATCCCCCCTCCCCAGTAACAATCTGGGCCCGCGTTCCATGGGGAATCCCCCCTCCCCTGTAACAATCTGGGCCCGCGTTCCATGGGGAATCCCCCCTCCCCTGTAACAATCTGGGCCCGCGTTCCATGGGGAATCCCCCCTGCACTGTAACAATCCGGGCCCGCACTGTATTCTGCTACTCACAACTGCAGCATCCACTCTCCGCTCAGGATCAGCGTCCAGTTGGTGTCGCCCAGCGGCTCGACCGCAGGCTCGGCTGTCAGCTCGGCTCTGCCTCCCTGCTCTGCCGTGCAGCGGGCAGACTGGGCCAGCACCAGCCACAGGCTCCAAATCCAGGCCGATTGCACCCTGCAACACACCATTTTTGTTGTTGTCGTTGCCTCTCCCCCCCCCCCTCCAAAACCTTAAATGCAACGGGTTTTCAAAGAAGCTGGTTTTTAAAAATAAATAAACCAGCCGCCTCTATTTCAAACTCCGTTCGCGCTCCCACCAACTACCGCCTGTATCGTCGCTGCCGCACAAACCCCCAGCGGCTGAGGTCAGAGTGCTTCAAGTAACTCCGCCCTCAAACTGAAAGTAATGCTCAAAGATCATAGAGCGGCTTGGTAAAGAAGTGCCCAGATACACTTGTTGGAGGAAGGAACTGCAGATGCTGGTTTCAACCGAAGATAGACACAACATGCTGGAGTAACTCAGCGGGTTGTTGGGGTAACCCACCACGATGCAGGACAGAACGCCACAGGAGATCCTTCTTTCCTGTGGCTATCAAACTGTACAACTCCATCCCTCCCCCCTCTCATGTGGTGGGCAATCTTTGGTCGTGGGGTAGACCGAGACTGAAGGGCCTGTCCCACCTGGCCGTCATTTGCGCAACATCATCGACGCGTCACAAGTCACGACATGATGCGGACATGAAGCGCATTACGCGCGCATGGTGCATGATGACATAGGCAGTGACCCGCGGCCACACGCTGCGTCGCAGGATTTTGTGATGTACAAAATCTTCCCGCGCCATCTGCGTGACGCGCAAACGACGGCCAAGTGGGACACGCCCTTGACTCAGTGAAAAACCTTGTTTGCGTTTCAGGTCAATTATACCCTGAAACCCGAGATAGATACCAAAAGCTGGACTAACTCACCGGGACAGGCAGCATCTCTGGAGAGAAGGAATGGGTGACGTTTCGGGTCGAGACCCTTGTTCAGACTGAAAGTCAGCGGAGATGGAAACGAGAGATATAGACGATGATTTAGAGAGATATGGAACAAATGAATGAAAGATAGGCACAAAAGTAATGATAACTGATAATGATAATAGCTGTTTGTTGGGTGGAAACGAGAAGCTGGTGCGATGTACATGGGGGAGGGAGGGAGGGAGAGAGAGAGGGAATGTCGGGGCTACCTGAAGTGAAAGAAATCAATATTCATACCATGCATATTCATAAGCTGCCCAAGCGAAATATGGGATGCTGTTCCTCCAATTTGCGTTTAGCCTCACTCTGACAATTGAGGAAACCCTGGACAGAAAGATCAGTGTGGGAATGGGAAGGGAGCAATTAGGTTGCTTTCTCTCTCTCTCCCCACCCCTAGATCTCCGACTCGTTTCACTGTCCTCCTGAATAATTATACTGATTGTATGCCTCGTTGTCACCTTCCCCTCAGCTAACAATGAACCAATCTGCATCTCCTTGATCAGTCGTTTGAGGGAGTGCAGCGTAGGTTCACCAGGTTGATTCCTAGGGTCGCGGGTCTGTCATATGTTGATAGAATGGAGCGGCTGGACTTGAATGCTCAGGAATTTAGGATGAGAGGCTATCTTCTTACAGTTTCTTACCACTTCAAGCAGGGTGCAAGGCCACCAAATTCAAGTGCAGTTTCATACCACTTCAAGCAGGGTGCAAGGCCACCAAACTCAAGTGCAGTTTCATACCACTTCAAGCAGGGTACAAGTCCACAGATTCTCAACATTTTTTAAACACTAATAACACTTTTATTTTTAATTGATGGGAAGAATCCTCTGCATCTGATGAGTGGAGGGGGGACTGAGTAAGATGGCCAAAAATCGCAGTCGTAAGTGTAACGGGTATAGCTTGGACCCAATAGCAGCACAGAATCAGGCAGGTATAGTTGGTAATGAACTTTATTACGATACTGTAACACAGAGTGGTAACACAGGAATGGGTACACCGTACTCACACAGAGGCTCAGGATTGAGCGAGGGTTCCGAAGAGGGGCAGGCAGGAGACGTAGTCGGGGTAGCGGAAGGTCCGGTCACCAGGAGATCCAACACACGATGCAAACAAACCAGCGAGGGACAGACGAAAGGAGAGTCGAAGCCAGGCAGGAAGTCGGGAAATCGCTGGAGAGTCTTGCATGAATGCTGAGAACAATCTGGTACTGTGTGAACGGTGAGGAGAGTCTATATACCGGGTTAATTGGTGATCAGAGGCAACTGAGTGCAACAGGTGAGGAGAGTTGGGCTGATGAGAGGGGAGTGACAGTAAGTGGTAGCATTTTTTCTAAAATCAATATACAGAACAACAGGAAGTGGTCAAGATCAGACTTTTAGTAATATAGATAGATTAAGGGTTTGGACACGCTAGAAGCAGGAAACATGTTCCATATTTTGGGGGAGTCCAGAACCAGGGACAACAGTTTAAGAATAAGGTAAGCCATTTAAAACCTTTTCACACAGAGGGTTGTGAATCTGTGGAATTCTCTGCCTCAGAAGGCAGTGGAGGCCAATTCTCTGGATGCTTTCAAGAGAAAGTTGGATAGAGCTCTTAAAGATAGCGGAGTCAAGGAATATGGGGAAAAGGCAGGAACGGGGTACTGATTGTAGATGATCAGCCATGATCACAGTGAGTGGCAGTGCTGGCTCGAAGGGCCGAATGGCCTACTCCTGCACCTGTTGTCTATTGTTTTCACACTTTAACCCTTCCCTATCTCTGTCTCTCCCTCTCCCCTGACTCTCAGTCTGAAGAAGGGCCTCGATCTGAAACGTCACCCATTCCTTCTCTCCAGAGATGCTCCGTGTCCTGCTGAGTTACTCCAGCGTTCTGCGTCTATCTTGAGTGAAGAGTCCTGTAGGCCTGAACGATCCAAGATCTTTCTATTTTTCCGATAAACTTCCCGAACTCTTCCCGTTATTCACTTCCTTTAACTGCCTCACATTTCTCTGCTTGCCACATTCTATTCGCCACATTTCTGCTCGTGGTCATGCTGAGACCTCCGGGGATGCTGCCTGGCCCGCTACTCCACCATTTTGTGCTCACAACATGGCTGAAATTCAACAAATCTACTGTGGAAGTGTTAACTTGACCTTTTTAAAACTTCTCAGAAAATTAGTTGGACAATACTTTCCCTTAGCTGACTGCCCTAATTATAACCTACAAAGTTTAGCTTTAAGTTTATTATTGTCATGTGCATCGAGGTAAAATGAAAAGCTTTGTTTTACTATGGAATCCAAATGGACCGGCACGGTGGCTCAGCGGTAGAGTTGCTGCCTGACAGCGCCAAAGACCCGGGTTCGATGTCTGTACGGAGTTTGTACATTTTCCCCATGACCGCGTGGGCTTTTCCCGGGTGCTCCAGTTTGAGAAGGAGTTTCTTCCCAGAGGCCATTAGGACTGTAAACTCCTATCTCACCAGGGACTAACTTTACTGAACCACTCGACTGCTTTTTTTTAAATTGCTGTTTTTTTTCCCTTTTTCCTTCCGCCCACAATATTTAATATGGAAAAGAAGGAGTAGGAGGGGGACCCACAGCCCTATTTATATCAACGGGTCGATGGTTGAAAGGGTCAAGAACTTCAAATTCCTGGGCGTGCACATCTCTGAAGATCTTTCCTGGTCCGAGAACACTAATGCGGCTTTTTCACGGGGCGACTTGACGCAAGATGTAACCAGAGTGAAGTGGTCGTGGTCTAGCACGATATCACACGATATAACGGGGGGTAGATAAAGAGTTCCCACGGTACTCGGCATTTCTGTTATTTGTGCGAGTGACTTGTCCGTCTCCCGAGCTTTCCCGTTAAATCTTGAATGAACATCGTGAAGTGTTGTCAAATCATCACGTGGCACAAATGATGTCACTTTTTTTTCACACACTATAAATATCCTCCCTTGGTTGAATTGGCTCATTTGGAGACATGTTTTACTGTGTATGTGGGAGACACAGATGGACTGAGCACAGTACCTCGGTCTTACTGTGTGTGGGAGAGGGGGAGAAAGAGACGTACACTCACAGAGGCAGAGTCTCTCAGCCTGTGTAAGAGGGAGGGAGGGAGAGAGAGAGAGAGGCACACACAAGGTGGATGTGAAATCTCACCTGCCTGTTTCAGTGACAGACACCCGCCGCCAGTAAATGAAGACACCCCCATCTGTCTCCCCCTCCTCTCCCTCGACTCCCCCACCTTTCCCTCCCAACTCCAGTCCCGTCCCGACCCCCTGGGAAACTGAATAGAGCAACAATCAACTGCTGCCTGTGCGCTGATATGACAATAAAGGCTACTTTACTTTACTTTACTGAGTTAAAGAGTTCCCACAGTAGACTGTAAAACTGGGACCCTGGTTCTGGACTCCCCCAACATCGGGAACATTCTTCCTGCATCTAGCCTGTCCAATCCCGTAGATACTGATTAGACCGGTATCTATTTATTTACTTTATTAATGATTTCAATTAAATATTGGGAACATCAGGCCGCAAACGTTATTTCTTGAGTGTTAGTGCTGGACTTTGACTCGACCTTCCTAGTTAGCCGGCGCCTGAGACTGAGCCAAGCAATGTCCAGACCTGACTTCAACACAAAGTGATGGAGGAACTCAAAGGGTCAGGCTCGTCCAACGCTCTGTGTTTTGCTCGTGATTCCTGCATCTGCAGTTCCTCGTGTCTACAGACCAGAGTTGCCACTTGACTCCGAGATGACCATCACAGAGCATACGGAAGATAGACACGAAATGCTGGAGTAACACAGCGGGACGGGCAGCATCTCTGGAGAGAAGGAATGTGTGACGTTTCGGTTCGAGACCCTTCTTCAGAGTCTCGTCCCGAAACGTCACCCATTCCTTTTATCCAGATGCTGGCCGTCCAGTATTTTATGTCTGTCTCCAGTATTACTGTGTCTATCATTGGCGCAAACCAACATCTACAGTTCTTTCCGACACATTAGAGGATACCGTCTCGCCATCACTCGGATTACCCGCTTCATTTCCATAACGTTGCCACCTCTCTTTATTTTGCTTACTGAAGCCTGATCCTTGTCACACCTAGTGCTCTATCGCCCAGCCTCTCATCTTTCAATCGGGTTCGGCCAGGAAGGAACTGCAGATGCTGGATTAAAACGAAAATAGACACAACATGTAGCTCAGCGGGACAAGCAGCATATCAGAAGGGTCTCGACCCGAAATGTCACCCATTCCTTCTCCCCAGAGATGCTGCCTGCCATCGAGTTACTCCAGCATTCTCTTTAAACCGGCATCTGCTGTTCCTTCCGACACATGCACAAGAAATAGGCAACTTTTCGCCTATTTCCTTCGTTCCATAGATGCTGCTGCACCCGCTGAGTTTCTCCAGCATTTGTGTGTGTGGGTGGGAGTTGGGGGGTGGGGGGTGGGGTGGGGGGGGGGGGGATTCGAATTGGAACCCTTCTTCAGACATCCTAATCGGAATTGAGTCTGAAGATGTGTCTCGTCCCGAAACATCACCTATTTTTCTCCAGAGATGCTGCTTGACTCGCTGAGTTACTCCAGCTTTTTGTGTCTGTCTTCGGTTTAAACCAGCATGTGCAGTTCACTCCTTACACGGGTCTCTGGAGAACATTGATTGGTAGCGTTCCGGACCCTGCTTCGGAAAGGCATCGATCGCTAGTCGGCGAGGACTCCGAGCTGTATCTCTCAAAGAAGTACATGTGAAAAATTTCGGACCCTAAAAATGCGGGACCTTTCAGTAAAGTCCCTTTTAAAGATTCTTGAATCTCATTAACATAACTCATGAATAAGTTGATGTCCATATGCGGATGCAAATCTTTATTTTTTAAATTCAATCCCACAATTTTTACTCACCTTCTGTCCCCTCTGTCCAGCTTCCGGGTTCACCGTTCGCAGGAGTTCCCACGGTAACCGCAAGAGTTATTACGGATATCGCACGGATATCGCACTGGCCACTACGTTCATATAATGTTGCAATGCTCAACCACAAGTGTACGTCACTCTTGGAGAAATTCAAACTTGCTTGAATTTTCTCCCGAGTAACCAAGTTACACGATTACCTGCCGTTAGCGCCACGGTGGTCCACGGTGGTCCACGAATGCCGTACTGTTATCGTACGAGGTTCCCATGATGTTAAACTCTGGTTAACTCTTGCGTCAAGTCGCCCCGTGAAAAAGCCCCATAACGCAATTATCAAAAAAGCCTCTACTTCCTCAGAAGATTACGGAGAGTCGGATTGTCAAGGAAAACTCTCTCTAACTTCCACAGGTGCACAGTCGAGAGCATACTGACCGGTTGCATCGTGGCTTGGTTCGGCAATTTGAGCGTCCTGGAGAGGAAAAGACTACAAAAAGTAGTAAACACTGCCCAGTCCATCATCGGCTCTGACCTTCCTTCCATCGAGGGGATTTATCGCAGTCGCTGCCTGAAAAAGGCTGGCAGTATCATCAAAGACCCATACCATCCTGGCCACACACTCATCTCCCTGCTACCTTCAGGTAGAAGGTACAGGAGCCTGAAGACTGCAACAACCAGGTTCAGGAATAGCTACTTCCCCACAGCCATCAGGCTATTAAACCTGGCTCGGACAAAACTCTGATTATTAATAACCACTTTCTGTTATTTGTACTTTACCAGTTTATTTATTCATGTGTGTATATATTTATATCATGGTATATGGACACATTTATCTGTTTTGTAGTAAATGCCTACTATTTTTCTGTGTGCTTAAGCAAAGCAAGAATTTAATTGTCCTATACAGGGACACATGACAATAAACTCACTTGAACTCACTTGAACTTGAATATGTGATTCTGTTCCATTCAGTTTGTAGTTGGTTTGGTTGTTTGTTTGTTTGTTTGTCTTTTTGCACAATGTCCGCGAGCATTGCCACTTTTCATTTCACTGCACATCTCATATGTGTATGTGACGAATAACCTTGACTTGACTTGACAAAGAGTCAAGAGTGTTTTAAACGATACGATACGATGGCACTTTATTGTCAGACCGAGGTCTGAAATTTGTTTTTGCAAACAGCCATACAGTAAAATAACAGTAAAATAACACAACACACAATTGTCCCGGATGGGACAATGAAATTCTTACTTGCTGCAGCACAACAGAATATGTGAATATGTAAACATAGTACATAATGGGGGAAGAGAATAAAAAGTTCAATAAATAATAAATATAGTGCAGTAATAATATAGTCTTTTGCAGTTCAGAGCTCAGAGCTTATTTGATGTGTTTAACATGTTGTGATGGCTGTGGGGAAGAAGCTGTTCCTGAACCTGGACGTTACAGTTTTCAGGCCCCTGTACCTTCTTCCCGATGGCAATGGTGAGATGAGTGTGTGGCCAGGATGGTGTGGGTCTCTGATGATGTTGGCGGCCTTTTTGAGGCAGCGACTACGATAGATACCTTCGATGGTGGGGAGGTCAAAGACAGTAGACAATAGGTGCAGGAGTAGACCATTCGGCCCTTCGAGCCAGCACCGCCATTCAATGTGATCATGGCTGTTCCTTCCTACATATTATATTGACCTTCCTATATGCAACCTTTAGCGGTAACACCACAGATAAATTTCAGGGCAATTGTGTCAATCTTCAGCTGAACATTGAAGCTGTTCATTCAGCTGTACATATTATTAATAGTTGCAACATAATGAAAGGAGATAACCACATCTCATTTAAATACTATACGATAAAATGTGGGTTCCATTGTTAAAACTGTATTATAAATATATACCCTTATGAATAACTGGCGATATATTGGACAGGTACATACGGAGGCACGGTGGCGCAGTGGTAAAGTTACTGCCTTACAGCACTTGCAGCCCCGAAGACCCGTCTTCGATCTGACCACGGGCGCTGTCTGTACGGAGTTTGTACGTTCTCGCCGTGAACGCGCGGGGTTTTTTTTCCGAGATCTTCGGTTTCCTCCCACACTCCAAAGTCGCACAGGTTTGTAGTTAAATTGGCTTTGGTTTCAGTGTAAATTGTCCCTAGCGTGTGTAGGCCAGTGCTAGTGTGCGGGGATCGCAGGTCGGTGCGGACTCGTTGGGCCTGTCCCCGCGCTGTATCTCTAAACTAAACTAAACCTACATAGAAACGGTTTGGAGAGATATGGGTCAAACATGGGGAAAATGGGGCAAGATAAGGTGGAGCATCTTGGTCAGCAGAGACAAGTCAGGCCGAAGGGCCTGGTATATGAAGTTATGAGTTAGAGGGACGACAGATGGCACAATGGGCTAAGTGTTCTGCTGGCAACCGGAAAGTAGCCGGTTCGAATCCCGCTTGGAGTGCATACTGTCGTTGTGTCCTTGGGCAAGACACTTCACCCACCTTTGCCTGTGTGTGAATGTATGTGAGTGATTGGTGGTGGTCGGAGGGGCCGTAGGCGCAGATTGGCAGCCACGCTTCCGTCAGTCTGCCCCAGGGCAGCTGTGGCTACAGAAGTAGCTTACCACCACCGAGTGTGACTGAGGAGTGAATTAATAATGCGATGTAAAGCGCCTTGAGTATTAGAAAGGCGCTATATAAATCCCATCCATTATTATTATTATTATGAGTCTGAAATAACACATAGAAACATAGAAATTAGGTGCAGGAAGAGGCCATTCGGCCCTTCGAGCCAGCACCGCCATTCATTGTGATCATGGCTGATCGTCCCCTATCAATAACCCATGCCTGCCTTCTCCCCATATCCCTTGATTCCACTAGCCCCTAGAGCTCTATCTAACTCACCTCAGTCTTAAATGACCTCCCCTTTATTCTAAGACTGTGGCTCCTGGTTCTGGACTCGCCCAACATTGGGATGTTATGCAAAAAAAGATTTTGCCCATATTTTATTTTAATTTGAAAGCTAGCTTTCTGTTGTTTGACTCAAGGCTAATGACGCAAGGCTGATTCATAAAGAAGGTGTAGAAAAAAACTGCGGATGTTGGTGTATAACGAAGATTGACACAAAGTGCTTGGGGTAACTCAGCGGGTCAGGCAGCATCTATGGAGGAAAAGGGTGGGTCTGAAGAAGAGTCGCAACCCGAAACGTCACCCATCCTTTTCCTTCAGACGAAATGTGCAGGAAGGAACTGCAGATGCTGGTTTACACCAAAGATAGGCACAAAATGCTGGCGGGCCAGGCAAGCATCTCTGGAGAGAAAGGAATGGGTGGCCTTTCGGGCCGAGACCCTTCTTCAGACCCTTCGAATCATCACCTATCCTTTTTCTCCAGAGATGCTGCCTGACCCGCTGAGTTACTCCAGCACTTCGAGTCAACCTTCATCAGCAAATTGGGTACCGTGTGAATTGCAATTAAAGTCAGACAATTCTTTGAGTAAACTTTTGGAATGAAGCAGATTTAATTAACTACTTTTTTTTTTGAGGATGCAATCTAAATTCTTGGCCAGACGAAATCCGTGTTGTGGATTCATGAGGTGGGATTTGTCAGCCCACTGCTACCCAAACGATGGCTTAAAAAAAAGTTAAATTAAAAGTATGAAATATTAAAAAAGAAGACTCCGGAGCCAAGAATGTGTTGGATCCTGATCAAAAGTGCGGAAAATTATTCAACTGGGACCCTTCCAAGAAATATACCATCTGCATTTGCTGTCGAACTAACTAATGTTTGTGCCAGCGAACCAGTCCCAACTTTTGCACTGCTCGCTGCTTCTACTAATTGGTCCTTGGATGGAATGGTCCAGATATCGCTGCAATAATGATGCTGCAGTCAGCATCCATTGTCATTCACTGGGCAGCCAACACTGGCATCTGCGGATAGATGCTCGGATGCATCAAGTAAGGACCTGCTACTGCCCGCCGTTCCTTGCTTCCCCACCGGCTCCACCTTTGTCAGCCTCGGAGTCGCAGAGTTGGGCAGCACGGTGATACAGCGGTAGAGTTGCTGCCTTACAGCGCCAGAGACCCGGGTTCGATCCCGGCTACGGGTGTGTACGTTCTCCCCGTGACCTGCGAGGGTTTTCTCCGAGATCTCCGATTCCCGTGCCCCCCCCCCCCCCCCCCCCCACACTCCAAAGGCGTTAACTGGCTTGGTATTCTCCTGATTCTCTTGATCATCAGAGGAATTAAGTGGGCTGGAAGGACACAAAGTGCTGGAGTAAACCTTCGGAATATGGATAGGTGATAGAATCACAGAGACACAGCGTGGAAACAGGCCCAACCTGCCCACACCCCAGCCAACATGTCCCAGCTACACTAGTCCCACCTGCCTGAGTTTGCCCCATTTCCATCTAAACCTGTCCTTATCCATGTACATGTCTAACTGTATCTTAAACGTTGTGATCGTCCCAGCCTCAACTACCACCTCTGGCAGCTCGTTCCATACACCCACCACCCCTCAGATTCCTACTAGATCTTTTCCCCTTCACCTTCAACCTATGTCCTCTGGTCCTCGATGCGCCTACTCTATCCAATCTTTGCCTCTCATGATTTCAAACACCTCAGTAAGATCACCCCTCATCCTTCTACATTCCAAGGAATGGAGTCCCAGTCTGCTCATCCTCTCTCTGTCACACAGACCAAGTCCTGGCAACATCCTTGTTAATAGTGACTGATTAATAGAGCGCTTGAAGGCACTGGGCATGTACTCGCTGGAGTTTAGAAGGATGAGGGGGTTCCTCTGAAACCTACTGTATAGTGAAAGGCCTGGATATAGTGGATGTGGAGAGGATGTTTCCACTAGTGGGAGAGACTGGAACCAGAGGCCACAGCCTCAGAATGAAGGGACATACCTTTAGAAAGGAGATGAGGAGGAATTTCTTGAACCAGAGGGTGGTGAATATGTGAAATTCATTGCCACGGACGGCTGTGGAGGCCAAGTCAATGGATATTTGTTAGGTGGCAATTGACGGCTTCTTGTTTCGTACAGGTGTCAGGGGTCAGAGAAGGCAGGAGAATGTGGTTGAGGGAAAGGCAGAAGATCAGCCATAATTGAATGGCAGAGTGGACTTGATGGGCCAAATGGTCTTATTCTGCTCCTAGAACCTATGAACGTATGACTGGCTAGGCTAATGGGACTGAAGGATAAATCCCCTGGGCCAGATGGTCTGCATCCCAGGGTCCTCAGGGAGGTGGCTCTAGAAATAGTGAACGCATTGGTGATCATTTTCCAATGTTCAATAGATTCAGGATCAGTTCCTGTGGATTGGAGGGTAGCTAATGTTATCCCACTTTTCAAGAAAGGAGCGAGATAGAAAACGAGGAATTACAGACCAGTTAGCCTGACTTCGGTGGTGGGAAAGATGCTGGAGTCAATTATTAAAGAGGTAATAATGGGGCATTTGGATAGAAGTAAAAGGATTAGTCCAAGTCAACATGGATTTATGAAAGGGAAATCATGCTTGACTAATCTTCTGGAATGTTTTGAGGATGTGACAAGTAAAATGGACGAAGGGGTGCCAGTGGATGTAGTGTATCTAGACTTTCAGAAAGCCTTTCTTAAGGTCCCGCACGGGAGACTGGTGACTAAAATTAGAGCACATGGTATTGGGGGTAGGGTGTTGACATGGATAGAAAATTGGTTGGCAGACCGGAAGCAAAGAGTAGGAGTGAACGGGTCCTTTTAAGAATGGAGTGGAGTGGAGTGCCGCAAGGAAACTTCCGGAGCTCCCGGAGAAAACCTACGCGAGTCACGGGGAGAACGTACAAACTCCGTACAGACGGCACCCGTAGTCCGGATGGAACCCGGGTCTCCGGCGCTGTGAGGCAGCGACTGTGCCACCCGTGTCTTTGAAAGTTTGCAGATTTGGCAAGTCAACAGATAAAACCCAGATTGCAAATTCCACAGCTTAAGTGACAGGTGCCTGAGATGGAATCTGTGTTTCATCATGTGTGACTATGCAGCTGATAGTGAAGCCCCCAGATATTTGCTGAGAGAATCTACAAGCAGCTCGGTGCCCACTTGACACAGAGGTGGTCTTCAAATGAGATTCTTCATCAGAATGTTTCAATGAGGCCCCCCCCCCCCCACCTCATTCTTCTAAACTCCAGCGAGTACAGGCCCAGTGCCGACAAACGCTCATCGTAGGTTAACCTACCCATTCCTAGGATCTCAATGTAATACAGGAATGAAAATGTTGCTTATTGTTGGTTATAATACACTTGTTCTGTCTACACTTGGACGTGAGGTTGCTTGGATTAGCTTTGACTGCAACCCTCCTGGGACCAGCACAACAAGGCTGTGTCTAGCCTCACTCATTATGAAGACGGATGGGCATAGTGCCAGAGAGTAGCAGGTGCCCTGGTGGAAACTATATTACTGCTCGGTTAACCATCCCGAGGAGAACAGGGCAGCTTACAACCCAGTGATATGAATACTGATTTCACCAACTTCAAGTAGCCCTTGCAATCCCCACTCCCTCCGCCTCTCCCCCACACCCGAGTCGTTGTACTAGTTTCACTGTGGTCATTCTCGGTTTCACTGTTTGTATCCACACGTTGTATGGAGCGGCTGGGCTTGTACACTCTGGAGTTTAGAAGGATGAGAGGGGATCCTTATTGAAACATATAAGATTATTAAGGGTTTGGACACGCTAGAGGCAAGAAACAGGTCCAGAACCAGGGGCCACAGTTTCAGAATAAGGAGTAAGCCATTTAGAACGGTGACAAGGAAACGCTTTTTCACCCACTGAGTTGTGAGTCTGTGGAATTCTCTGCCTCAGAGGGCGGTGGAGGCGGGTTCTCTGGATACTTTCAAGAGAGAGCTAGATAGGGCTCTTAAAAATAGCGGAGTCAGGGGATATGGGGAGAAGGCAGGAACGGGGTACTGATTGTGGATGATCAGCCATGATCACATTGAATGGCGGTGCTGGCTCGAAGGGCCGAATGGCCTACTCCTGCACCTATTGTCTATTGTCTCCCACATCCCCAAGACGCACAGGCTTGTAGGTTAATCGGACCTCTGTAAATTGTGCCTAGTCTGTAGTGAGTCGATGAGAAAGTGGGATAGCATAGAACTAGTGTGAGCGGGCGATCGACAGTTGGCGTGGACTCTGTGGGCCGGAGGATCTGTTTCCGTGCTGGATCTCTGAACTAAACTAAAGTAAATCAGAACTTGAACTAATACTGCAGGAGGTTCAGCCAAATGGGACTGGTTTAGATGGGGCATCTTGGTCAGCATGGGCAAGTTGGGCTGAAGGGCCTGTTCCAGTCTTGTATGACTCTGACTCCAGTATCGGGACTCCTGTTCACACTCCTTGTCCACAATTAATTGGCATAACTATTGACGTGGTTATTATTGTCACGTGTACCAAGATGCTGTGATAAACTTTGTTTAAGGTATAAATGGAATCACTGGCAGGGAGGTTGGTTTGTGTGATGGTCTGGGCTGCGTCCACAATTCCTGCTCTCCATGCAAACCATAGAAATAATAGACAATAGACAACAGGTGCAGGAGTAGGCCATTCTGCCCTTCGAGCCAGCACCGCCATTCATTGTGATCATGGCTGATCATCCACAATCAGTAACCCGTGCCTGCCTTCTCCCCATATCCCTTGATTCTGCTAGCCCCCAGGGCGCTATCTAACTCTCTTTTAAATGCATCCAGTGAATTGGTTTCTACTGCCTTCTGTGGCAGAGAATTCCACAAATTCACAACTTTCTGGGTGAAAAAGTTATTTTCTCATCTCAGTTTGAAATGGCCTCCCCTTTATTCTTAGACTGTGGCCCCTGGTTCTGGACTCCCCCATCATTGGGGTAAAAAACTCTGCATCTAGCTTGTCCAGTCCTTTTATAATTTTACTCATTTCCACAAGATTCCCGCTCATCCTTCTAAATTCCATTGAATAAGCCCAGTCTTTCCAATCTTTCCTCATATTACAGTCAAACTATACCCGATTGCAATTAAACCATGCACAGGTACACCAGGTGGTGTAAGAAGTGGAAAGAAACAGTGGCAGGTAATAATGCTGAGAAGGCAGGAGAATGGGGTTAGGTTGGAAAGATAGATCAGCCATGATTGAATGGCGGGGTAGACTTGATGGGCCGAATGGCATAATTCTGCTCCTACAATTTATGAATCTTATGATATGGATTATGTGCGTGCAGATAGGAGTTGGTCTTGGCATCATGTTCAGCGTAGACATTATGGGCCGAAGGGCCTGTTCCTGTAAAGGAAGGAACTGCAGATGCTGGGTTCCACCGAAGGTAGACACAAAGTGCTGGAGTAACTCAGCGGGTCAGGCAGCATCTCTGCAGAAAAGAAATAGGTAACGTTTCGTGTCAGGCTGAGACACTGTGCTTTGTACGTTCTAAAAATATGCTGCTCTGTTCTCATCTCCATTAACACTTCAGAACCTTATAACGCACCTGGAAGAACAGTTAGAAGCAAAGACTGCACAAGATCACGAGCAGTCTATGATTCAGCTTCATTTGTTACTGCACCAGCTGCAAATGTCACTGGGAATTTACCAAAAAGGTTTAATTACCGAGGAGCATTCGGCAGATAAATATTTCTAATTGCCAGTCACAACAGAACTTAGATATATATATACATATACATAGATAGACAGACAGACAGACAGACAGACAGACAGACAGACAGACAGACAGACAGACAGACAGATAGATAGATAGATAGATAGATAGATAGAGAGATGGATAGAGAGATGGATAGAGAGATGGATAGAGAGATGGATAGAGAGATGGATAGTGGATAGGTAGACACAAAATGCTGGAGTAACTCAGCGGGACAGGCAGCATCTCTGGAGAGAAGGAATGGGCGACGTTTCGGGTCGAGACCCTTCTTCAGACTGATGCCACGATAGTGGGCGTGACAGAGATAGAATGTAGTCAGAGACAGTAAGACTGGTGGGAGAACTTGGAAGGGGGAGGGGATGGAGAGAGAGGGAAAGCAAGGGCTACTTGAAGTTAGAGAAGTCAATGACTTCTTCACTTTTTCACACAGAGGGTGGTGAGTGTATGGAACAAGCAGCCAGAGGAGGTAGTTGATAATAATAATAATAATAATAATAATAATAATAATAATAATAATAATAATAATAATAATAAAATTTATTTCGCTGGGGTGTGAACTACCCAAGTGAAATATGAGGTGCTGTTCCTCCAATTGCGCTGGGCCTCACTCTGACAATGGAGGAGGCCTAGGACAGAAAGGTCAGTGTGGGAATGGGAGGGGGAGAAAAGTGCTGATCAACAGACAAATTAGGTAGGTTAAGGCGGACTGAGCGGAGGTGTTCGGCGAAACGATCGCCGAGCCTGCGCTTGGTCTCGCCGATGTACAAGAGTTGACACCTGGAACAGCGGATTTAAACCAGCATCTGCAGTTCTTTCCTACACATATATAGTGGATAGGGCAAGTTTGGAGGGATATGGACTAAACGCAAGCCAGGTGGGACCATGTTGGTTGGTGTGGGCAATTTGGCTGATGGGCCTGTTTCCACACTGTATCACTCTATGGCTCTGGGTGTGAGCTATAGGGAGAGGTTGAGCAGGCTGGGACTCTACTCCTTGGAGCACAGGAGGATGAGGAGTGAGGGGTGATCTTAGAGGTGTACAAGATCATGAGCTAAATAGATCGGGTAGATGAGCCTTCCTCAGATATGGGGCCCAAATTTGATCACAAGTTTATACATTCATGAGAGGATTAGATCAGATAACTAATTGCACAGTCTCTTGCCCAGAGTAGGTGAATCGAGGAGCAGAGGACATAGGTTTAAGGTGAAGGGGAAAGATTTAATAGGAATCTGAGGAGTAACTGTATGGAACAAGCTGCCAGAGGAGGTAGTTGATAATAATAATAATAATAATAATAAACTTTATTTCGGACTCAAGGTCCAGACAAGGGACAACATTACATAAAAATGCATTGCATATTAAAAATCATAAAATATATTACATATAAAATCTTAGTATATCACTTATAAACATCATAAAATTATATGTTAATAAAACACAATACATGAATTTAAATCCAGAATAAAAAGATGAGACCATCCCAACATTTAAAAAACAGTTAGATAGGTACATGGATAGGACAGGTTTGGAGGGATATGGACCAAACACGGGCAGGTGGGACAAAAAGGTAGCAGGGACATTGTTGGCTGGTGTGGGCAAGTTGGGCTGAAGAGCCTGTTTCAATACTGTATCAATCTATGACTCCATCTCTTCCTGCAATAGTGATATCAAACAAATCCCATCATTCCCCCCCGCCCCAGTTTTGTGAAGCTGAGAACCTGCACACAGATGCCAAACCACAGTCATGTTTTCACTCTGAAGCCACTAATGACTTTGAGGTGTTTGGCTAATTGCTCCAATTTGCCACAGGTGGCATCTATCCAGTGTCATTAAAGCCAAGCACAGGTTAACAGCAGCACCTTTTTCCTTTTAAATCAAAGCAGACGAGCACCAGACCTGCCTGTGCAGGGCTGCAAGCGATCGGTCTGTAGTTTATAAATTATTACTACCTCCAGATCAAAATCTTCCTCTGAATGAAGTAAGTGTTTTCGATGTGGTGTTGAAGCCAAGAATTGACCTTTGCATTTTCTTTGTTGACTTGCTTTACACACCAAGCAGTTGGCATGGACACGGTGGTGCAGCATTAGTGTGGCTGCCTTATAGTGCTTGCAACTCTTAGAGACCCGGGTTCGATCCCGACTACGGGCACTGTCTGCACGGAGTTTGTACTTTCTCCCCGTGAGCAGCGTTGGTTTTCCCCGGGTGCTCCGGTTTCCTCCCGCACCTGAAAGATGTACAGGTTTGTAGGTTAATTGGTGGGATAATGTTAGTGTGCAGGGATTGCTGGTCGGTGAGGACTCTGGGCCGATGGGCCTGTTTCTGCACTGTATCTCAAAGCTAAAAAACAAACTATGATTCGTCTGATGCAGTGGGCTGAAGGGCCGGTTTTCTGTTGTACAATTATGACAAAATAAATACTGTTCATGATCATCAGGTCATGTGAAAAAGATACATCTTCTAGATGCGCTGGGACACATCCTCATTGATGTGACCAGGGGTCATCGGGTGTTTCGGGTCTCACAACATCAGACACCCTCACCCAGCCGTGGTTGATCAGGCCCAGCAGCAACTGCCCACGGATCAGCCATCTTAGTAACCACTCTGCAGGGGTTGGGAGACTCTAGTGTGTGTGGAGGGACTGAACTCTGTGGGGTGAGTCCTGGCCGGGCTCCTCCTGCATCTCACCAGGTTCAAGACCTATGCGCTGCACCTCTTTCTCCTTCTCCGAGCATTTCATTTTCGCCTGACTGATAAGTTATAGGAGCAGAATTAGGCCATTTGGCCCATCAAGTCTACTCTGCCATTCAATCATGCCTGATCTATCTCTCCTAACTTAATTCTCCTGCCTTCTCCCCATAACCTCTGGCACCTGTCCTAATCAAGAATCTCTCTCTCTCTGCCTTAAAAATATCCACTGATGGCCTCCACAGCCTTCCGTGGCAAAGAATTCCACAGATTCACCACCCTCTGGCGAAATACATTCCTCCTCATCTTCCTAAAGGAACGTTCTCTAATTCTGAGGCTGTGACCTCTGGTTCTAGATTCTCCCACTAGTGGAAACATCCTCTCCACATCCACTCTATCCAGGCCTTTCACTATTCGGTAAGTTTCAATGAGGTCCCTGATGATAGCATTGTAAGGAGTTGGACATGGTTAAATGGGAATAACCGGATGACCAAGCTGGAACACAAACTTCTAATCGATGATATTTAACTCCAATGCTTCCAAGGTTGGGTTAATTAAAAAGTAAAGAAGAATACAAAGGCTTGAAGTCCCCTCTTCCTTCCCTGTAATTCTGGGTACAGGATTTACACCTGGAAGGCAAATATCTTAGTTTAGTTAAGAGATATGGCGGAGTAGATGGGCCGAATGGCCTAATTCTGTTCCTGTCACTTATGACCTTATGATCATGAGCCGAATTTCTCTTGTCATAATTGTACAGCAGAATACAGGCCCTTCACCCAATTGCTTCATGCCTATCCTAGTTTGTTATTAGTTTCGGGGTACGGTGTGGTTACGGGCCCATTGAGGCCAGCGATCCCCGCACATTAACACCATCCTACACAAGCTGTCCCAACCCAATTAGCCTACAAACCTGCAGTGTCTTTGGTGTGTGGGAGGAAACTGGAGATTTCGGAGGAAACCCATGCATGTCACGGGGAGAACGTACAAACTCCGTACAGGCACAACCCTGTAGTCGGGATCGAACCCAGGTCCCTGGCGCTGCAAGGCAGCAACTCTACCGCTGCACCACCGTGTTGAGACTTGCTGATGCTGTCTTGTGTACAAATGCAAAGAACTTGTGGAAATCCAAAAGATTCATGTTCAAGATATTAATAATGTCTCTGTCTGGTGGGGTGGACTAATTGTAGTGAGTAGTTGGGAGGAGGCTCTGTATAGGAGGCTCCCTATTGAGGGAGTGCAGCGTAGGTTTACAGGTTAATTCCCGGGATGGCGGGACTGTCATATGCTGAGAGAATGGAGCGGCTGGGCTTGTACACTCTGGAGTTTAGAAGGATGAGAGGGAATCTCATTGAAACATATAAGATTATTAAGGGCTTGGACACGCTAGAGGCAGGAAACATGTTCCCGATGTTGGGAGAGTCCAGAACCAGGGGCCACAGTTTAAGAATAAGGAGTAAGCCATTTAGAACGGAGACTTTCTCACAGAGAGTGGTGAGTCTGTGGAATTCTCTGCCTCAGAGGGTGGTGGAGGCAGGTTCTCTGGATGCTTTCAAGAGAGCTAGATAGGGCTCTTAAAGATAGGGGGTATGGGGCGAAGGCAGGAGCGGGGTACTGATTGGGGATGATCAGCCATGATCACATAGAATGGTGGTGCTGGCTCAAAGGGCCAAATGGCCTACTCCTGCACCTATTGCCTACTGCCTACTGTCTATTGAATAGACTGTGGATCTTTGCTTAGCTCAACTCCTCTGGTATTTCTGTGAGTCTACCTACCTTTGTTTTGCTCTAGTGACAAGGATGTGTTTGTGCGGAATACATTTACCGTGATCTATATCCGTTGGATGAGTTGGTAGTTCAGAATGAATGCGCGTGAGATAGAGCAGAAGGTAAACTTCATGCCAGGCTCAGACTAATTGCATTGGCGCAATTAGTTAACTGTGATAAGGACACTATGTATGTGCTCACCCTAAACATAACGCCTCAACAAATTAATGTGCTTAGGCAAGGCAAGTTTATTTGTATAGCGTTCAAAAGGGAACTGCAGATGCTGGAATATCGAAGGTACACAAAATTGCTGGGGAAACTCAGCGGGTGCAGCAGCATCTATGGAGCGAAGGAAATAGGCGACGTTTCGGGCCGAAACCCTTCTTCAGACGGTCTATTTGTATAGCACCTTTCAACAACAAGGTAATTCAAAGTGCTTTACATAAAACATTAAATGCATTGGAAAGAAACGCATATAAAATGACATTTAGATGTAAAACGATTATTAGATTATTCAGATAAAATAATCACAAAATTAAAAGCAATCAAATAAAATATTTAAAATAGAATAAAACCAGGAATAGAAGTTACAGTGCAGTAGAGGTAATTAATAAATTGTATTGTTTACTGAAAGGCAGCGGCAAACAGAAAAGCCTTCAGTCTAGATTTAAAGGAGCTGAGAGTTGCAACAAAAATGAACTGTTCTGCTGGTGGAAAAGCATTAGATAGATCGTCAATGATGGCTAACTCATTGGTATCTCCCACAATTGGGCAGCACGATGGCGCAGTGGTAGAGTTGCTGCCTCACGGTACCAGCGACCCCGGTTCGATCCCGACTACGGGTGCCGTCTGTACGGAGTTTGTACGTTCTCCCCGTGGACTGTGTGGGTTTTCTCCGGGTGCTCCAGTTTCCACCCACACTCCGAAGATGTACAGGTTTGTAGGTTAATTGGCTTGGTATAAACGTAAATTGTCTCTAGGGTGTGGGGGCAATCGTGATCGCTGGTCGGCGCAGATTCGCTGGGCGTCAGGGCCTATTTCCGCGCTGTATCTCTAAACTAAATAGCCAAGACCTTGAAATGAGCAATGACTCGGATGGAGAATGGATTATTGTGGGGAGAGGAAGGGGAGGTGAAGAGCAAGTGGAGTGAGATCCCTGTGATGTGCTGACGGATGGTGTGAGGAAGATCACAGCAGTGTCGATCCCTCAACAACTGCAGGGAACATGCACAACACACGATGCTGTCATTGTTGAGCAAAACATCAAGCATTGGGGGAAATCGGTGCAAAAACATGATTACATGTGGTTAAAAGTAACGGCTTCCTATTTTTCATTCATTTCTAACTTGGTAAGCAGTGTGTGTGTGGTTGTGTTTGTGTGGTTGTGTGTTTGTGTGGTTGTGTGTGTGTGTGGTTGTGTGTGTGGTTGTGTGTGTGGTTGTGTGTGTGGTTGGGTGTGTGTGGTTGTGTGTGTGGTTGTGTGTGTGGTTGTGTGTGTGGTTGTGTGTGTGGTTGTGTGTGTGGTTGTGTGTGTTTGTGTGTGAGTGTGAGTGTGGTTGTGTGTGTGTGGGTGTGGTTGTGTGTGTGGTTGTGTGGGTGTGGTTGTGGTTGTGGGTGTGGGTGTGGGTGTGGTTGTGTGTGTGTTGTGCTCTCTCTGCAGTGTGCAGTTTTGGTTTCATCCTCACCATGGGTGCTGTCTGTACGGTGTTTGTACGTTCTCCCTGTGACCATTGTGGGTTTGCTCCGGTTTCCTCCCACACTCCAAAGACACACAGGTTTGTAGGTTAATTGGCCGGTAAAACTCTAAATTGTAGCACAGTGTTAGTGTGCGGGGATTGCTGGTCGGCGCGGACTTAATGGGCCTACGGGCTGGTTTCCACGCTGTATCTTCATAAAGTAAAGTGTAAATCTCTCCTGCACCCGCCCCAAACCTCCACCCTGATACGCCAGGTCTGCAGAAAGGGTCTCGACCCGAAACGTCGCTCATTCCTACTCTCCAGAGCTGCTGCCTGTCCCGCTGAGTTACTCCAGCTTTTGTCTCTATCTTCAGTTTAAACCAGCATCTGCAGTTCAATTCCTACACCCATTATTTGCACGGGTCTCCCCTCTTGTTTTGTATGGCTCAGTTTCCACATTGCCCAAACAAGTACATTTAACTAGAGCAAAATGTCCGTTTCATCTGAACTACATTCAATTCAATTCAATTCAATTCAACTTTAATGTCATTGCACAAATACTAAGTATGGGTACAACGAAATGCAGTTTTGCATCAGTCCGTAGTAGTAGTGCATATAGAAATTTAAAAAAAAAGAAGATACAGAATAATCAAAAATACAGAATAATTAAACAATGGGGACGGAGGGACCGGAGAAATCTATCGGCGGGACTCCGAGTTCAGCAATGCGACGGTATAATTGTAGAAGCTGTTCCTCATCCTGCTGGTACGAGACCTGAGGCTCCTGTACCGTCTCCCTGATGGGAGGAGGGCAAACAGTCCATGGTTGGGGTGGGAGGGGTCTTTAATGATCTTCCCAGCCCGTCTCAGACACCGTTTTCGGTGGAGGGCATCCATGGCAGGGAGCGGGGCACCGATGATGTGCTGCGCGGTTTTCACCACCCGTTGTAGTGCCTTCCTGTCCGCAACAGTGCAGCTGCTGTACCATACCGTGAAGCAGGTGGTCAGGATGCTCTCGATGGTACAGCGGTAGAAGTTGGTCAGTATCTGGGGGGACAGGTGGGCTTTCTTGAGCCTCCTCAGGAAGTAAAGGCGCTGCTGTGCCTTTTTGATCATCTTGGAGGTGTTGAGGGACCAGGACAGATCCTCCGAGATGTGTACCCCGAGGAATTTGTAGTTGGAGACGCGCTCCACCTCAGTCCCGTTTATGTGGATGGGGGTATGTCTGCCCCCTCTGACCTTCCTGAAGTCGACAATAAGTTCCTTCGTCTTCTTGGAGTTGAGGACGGGACATCACACAGAAGATCAAAGGGGAAAGATTCTGTCGCAAAATGGACCCGCAAAGACAAACCATCTCTTGTCCGTGCCCTCTGTCGAGTGATTAACGAGCTGAGTTTCTCCTGAGATCATCACCGTTTCATTAGGAAAGTGTGACGTTGGCACTTTTGGTATCCTGATGAGATGAGGTCCATTTAAAAAGGTCTTTGCTTTGTTCACCATGAGTTTAACCATTGTACCATTTGATGCATGCTGTGAACTGCACATCTTTCAAAGTGGGAGTGGGGGGGGAAATAATCAAAGGACACTGCCTACGCAGACTCAGTGGGCCGAAGGGTCTCTTTTTCCACTGTATCTCTGAGCTAAACTGAATCAAAGTCTAACCCAGGGCCACACAAGGATGGGACAGCTGATCTGAAGCCTGGCTGTAGTGGTAGCTTTGGAAAGAACAACAGTGGTGAGATTAGGGGAGGAATTTCAAAGCATTGGGCTTATGCAGGCATGGAGCAGTGAAAACGACCTTGACATTAGCTGTGAATGATTTAATGTCACTTCAGCTGTTAGTATTGATTGTCAGGCAAACAGCCGTGCGATTTATGATGTTTCAAATTCAAAGTGAGGGAAATGATGTCAAAAAGATTAGAAGGGTCTCGACCTGAAATGTCACCCATTCCTTCTCTCCAGCGATGCTGCCTGCTTCTTGTGTATGGAGTGTGCAGCCTAAAGTTGTACGACAACTTGTTCTATTTGATCGTGCACGCCAGGTTGATTGCATTCATGGAAACGGGGTGGACTACGTGAAGGTTGCAATCTGCATGTCCTGCTGAGTTGCACCATCGTTTTGTGTCCATCTTAGATTTATTTTTAATCCTGCTTTTATTTGTTTAGTTTAGTTTAGAGATACTGCGCCACGACAGGCCCTTCAGCCCACCGGGTCCGCGTCGACCAGCGATCCCCGCACACTGGCACTATCCTACACACACACTGGGGACAATTTACATTTTCACCGAAGCCAATTGGCCTACAAGCCTGTACGCCTTTGGAGTGTGGGAGGAAACCGGAGATCTCTGAGAAAACCCACGCAGGTCACGGGGAGAACGTACAAACTGCGTACGGACAGCGCCCGTGGTCGGGATCGAACCCGGGTCTCTGGCGCTGTGAGGCAGCAACTCTACCGCTGCGCCACCGTGCCGCCTCTTCTGTGGAAGTTTTGTGGGGGGTGGGAAAAAAAGCAGATGGGGAAAAGAAACTTGACCTTGGGCATTTGTTTTCAGGAGAGAAACTAGTTTTATCCAATTTATCATTCGCAATGGAACATATTGAACAACGGTGAGGCTTAATCAAAGCTGCCAGCTTGCCCAAGATGATAAACATCAGGAGAAATTTCATTTTGTTATCTCTTAAACTGTTCTAAATTCTATTTCTGTCTGTAATAATGGTGCTGCGTCTGATGCCTAAACTCCGATGGTCAATTATAATGCAGGTCCACCCTGTGTTAACCATGTTAAAATGCCTGCGTTAGTCCACACCTGACTTGGCTCACAACTAGACAGTAGGCCATTCGGCCCTTCGAGCCAGCACCGCCATTCAATGTGACCATGGCTGATCGTCCCAAATCTGTACCCCGTTCCTGCCTTCTCCCCATATCAAGCTAGAATTTAGAAGATTGAGGGGGGAATCTTATAGAAACTTACAAAATTCTTAAGGGGTTGGACAGGCTAGATGCAGGAAGATTGTTCCCGATGTTGGGGAAGTCCAGAACTAGGGGTCACAGTTTAAGGATAAGAGGGAAGTCTTTTAGGACCGAGATGAGAAAATCATTTTTTTACACCGAGAGTGGTGAATCTGTGGAATTCTCTGCCACAGAAGGTAGTTGAGGCCAGTTCATTGGCTATATTTAAGAGGGAGTTAGATGTGGCCCTTGTGGCTAAAGGGATCAGGGGGTATGGAGAGAAGGCAGGGATGGGATACTGAGTTGGATGATCAGCCATGATTATATCGAATGGCAGTGCTGGCTCAAAGGGCCGAATGGCCTACTCCTGCACCTATTTTCTATGTTTCTATATGTCCATCCCCTGACACTGCTATCTTTAAGAGCCCTATCTAGCTCTTCCTGTAAGGGTCCCATCTCAAAACGTCACCTGTCCATGTTTCCCAGAGATGCTGCCTGATCAGCTGAGTTGCTCCAGCCCTTTGTGTCTTGTTTTTGTAAACCAGCATCTGCAGTCCTTTGTTTCCACAAGAAACATGGCTTTAGTTTAGAGATACAGCGTGGAAACAGGCCCTTCGGCCCACCGGGTCCGCGCTGACCACCGATCCCCGCACACTAACACTATCCTACACCCACAAGGGACAATTTTTACATTTATACCAAGCCAATTAATCTACAAACCTGTACGTCTTTGGAGTGTGGGAGGAAACCGAAGATCTCGGAGAAAACCCACGCAGGTTACGGGGAGAACGTGCAAACTCTGTACAGACAGCACCCGTAGTCAGGATCGAACCCGGATCCCCGGCGCTGTGAGGCAGCAACTCCACCACTGTACCACGTGACCTCCGACTCTTGAATTTTCTCAGGCAGAAAGCTCACCTCTACCATGTTTAGTTTAAAATAGCAAGCAAGTTCGCAGTGGGATCTCCTAGTCAAGCTTCTGCTATTTCTATTCTAATCCGTTGTATCCTGTACAGATTGCGCAGTGTATATTGGTGGCTGACCACATACTGGATCACTCCATGACTGTATGACTCGAACACCTTCCATTTGAGACTGGCATCTCCACTCAATAGACTGCCAATGAAGTCCTAATTAATGAAGGGAAACACAAAATGCTGGAGTAACTCAGCGGGACATGCAGCATCTCTGGAGAGAAGGAATGGGTGCGGTTTCGGGGTTGAGACCCTTCTACAGACCAGTCTCTCCAGAGTCTGTCCCGCTGAGTTACTCCAGCATTTTGTGTCTATCTTCGGTGTAAACCAGCATCTGCAGTTCCTTCCTGCTAATTAATGAACCTATCATCAGGAACCCATTTGCATACCCTCAAAGAGAGGGGGGGGGGGGTGAATGGAGACGTGGGCCAAGTAAAGTCTAGCTTACACCCGCCGGAAACCGAAGATCCTGGAGAAAACTCACGCAGGTCACGGGGAGAACGTACAATCTCCATACAGACAGCGCCCGTAGTCGGGATCGAACCCGGGTCTCTGGTGCTGCAAGCACTGTAAGGCAGCGACTCTGCCGCTGAGCCACCACACCGGATCTGGATGCAGAAAATGTATTTATCTCACCCAACCTGGCTCGCATGATAATAAAGAAACCATTGCCATTGTTGAGAAGTTTCTCTTTTCTTTTCAATATAAACTATGGCTAGTCACCAGTTCAGAATAAAGTGATCTTTATTCACAGGCTACTCGCTCGCTGAAGGGTGAGCACTAAAGGGCCTATCCCACTGCGGAGGCCTGATTTGTGTGTTTAGAAGAGTTTAGGAAAGTTTTTTTTAAAGTATCATGGTCTTGTTGTATCACCGAAGTAGAACATCTCCTACGACCTCCTTCGACTATGTAGAGAAGAGAACCTCCTTCGATCTTCTTCGACTAAGTTGAAGACTAGCTTCGACTAACTTCTGGACACCGAACAGTGAAGACGACCACCTTCGACTATACTATCACTCTCTATGACTGCCTTTGAATAACATGCCGACCTACTACGACCTACTTCGGCTAAACCGACGAGAAAAAAAATGATATAAATGTTTTATATTTTTTTTTTTTTTTTTTTTTTTTTCCATGCCGACCAATTTTTACTCGCGGCCAATTTTCAGCATGCTAAAAAAAATACTCCTCGAACAAAAATGAGGCCACAAGTATGCAGGAACTTCTCTCGAGCATGAAGGAGAGTTACATAGACCTCCTAGGACCATGTGTCGACCATGCTGCGAGTTTGAGTCGAGCGTAAACTCTTCTAAACTCGCAAATTAGGACCCCGCGTTGGGACAGGCCCTTAACTGAGTCCTTGCAGTTGCAGTCGGGAACACACGTGGCTAATGATGTCATGTTATGAATGGTATGTTCGCATTCATAACAAAAGGATTTGAGTATAGGAGCAGGGAGGTTCTACTGCAGTTGTACAGGGTCTTGGTGAGACCGCACCCGGAGTATTGCGTACAGTTTTGGTCTCCTAATCTGAGGAAAGACATTCTTGCCATAGAGGGAGTACAGGGAAGGTTCACCAGACTGATTCCTGGGATGTCAGGACTTTCATATAAAGTAAGACTGGATAGACTCGGCTTGTATTCGCTAGAATTTAGAAGATTGAGGGGGGATCTTATGGAAACTTACAAAATTCTTAAGGGACAGGCTAGATGCAGGAAGATTGTTCCCGATGTTGGGGAAGTCCAGAACAAGGGGTCACAGTTTAAGGATAAAGGGGAAATCCTTTAGGACCGAGATGAGAAAAACATTTTTCACACAGAGAGTGGTGAATCTGTGGAATTCTCTGCCACAGAATGTAGTTGAGGCCAGTTCATTGGCTATATTTAAGAGGGAGTTAGATGTGGCTCTTGTGACTAAACGGATCAGGGGGGGTATGGAGAGAAGGCAGGTACAGGATACTGAGTTGGATGATCAGCCATGATCATATTGAATGGCGGTGCAGGCTCAAAGGGCCGAATGGCCTACTCCTGCACCTATTTTCTATGTTTCTATGTCATCTTTCCTTCAAACGCAGTCCAGTTCCAGTACTACCAACGAGGGTTCGATCAATAACTGGCCCAACCACCAGATGGCGCCACAAAACACTGATCCAGATAAATGACTTTTGCTGATGCTGTATAACTTCGGGACATTTGTTTTTATTTTGCTGTGGAGGTGATTGGGGTGGATTTTTGTTTCATATCAGCTAATTGTGTGTTCCTTTTCACCAATGCATCAAAACAGTGGTTTCTCTCTTTACGCAAACAAGTATTCCAAATGAATGTGTAGGAAAGGAACTGCAGATGCTGGTTTAAATCAAAGATAGACACAAAATACTGGAGTAACTCAGCGGGACAGGCAGCTTCTCCGGAGAGATGGAATGGGTGACGTTTCAGGGTCGAGACCCCTCTTCAGACTGATGTCGGGGGAGTGGCACTGCAGAGATAATATGTAGTCTGGGACAGTAAGACTGGTCGGAGACAAAATGTGTAGGAAACTGCATTCATCGTCATTGTTGAAAACATTAGTGCCAGTTTCCAATGGGAACAGTGACGGACGCACCACACATCGCCGTCCTCCAGTTCCTGCAGACTTCCGCCGCTGGAAGTGTAGGATTTTGGTGTGTGCGTGTGCTTTATCATCATTCCTTACAATGCAATGTACGACAGTGATCGCAACTTCTACTGAAGTGGCCGTCGGCTCTTTGACAGGTCTTGTTTTATGGTCCTGCTGGGGGTCCACAGCCCCCTCCTCACCTGGCAAACCGGGTAGGGGAGACGGCTTTGTCGCTGACTACCTGACCATGGAGCAGGTGGCACGGGATTACATGGTACCCGTGGAGGGGGGGGGGAACTCTCCCACCCCCGACCTGACTGCAGATGCTGACAAAATGCGTAGGGAAAATTATGTGTAGGAAATATTCCAAATGAATCTTGTGTTGAAGATGTTTGGAATGTTGTGTGTATTGGACGCAAGAATGGATTAATATTGGGGGGGAAAAAAGACACAAAATGCTGAAGTAACTCAGCGGGCCAGGCAGCATCTCTGGAGAATATGGACAGGCGACATTTTAAGGTGGGGCCCTTCCCTTATCTCAGGAAGGGTCTCCTGTTCATGTTCTCCAGATATGCTGCCTGACCCGCTGAGTTACTCCAGCACTATGCTTTTTTTTGGTAAACCAACATCTGCAGTTCCTTGTTTCTACAATGGATTAATGAAAGTGGGTTTAAATATCACATTAGAAAAATAAATATTTAAACACTTTTTTTTTCTAAAGACTATATCGAATTGTTTAGTGACACGACCAAAGCTATTCCATTAACAAAATCAGCACTGATTTCTGAATAAAATTGTGGTGAAAGCATAATTTTAATTTGAACAATTAAAATCTCACTGTGGCACAACCCACGAGTATAAAATGTATTGCAGGTAAGTGCATTTTAAAAACCTCCGTGACTTCAGGTTGGCATGAGGACATTCAAAGCATTTTGATATTGGAATATTGTAATCATCCTAGCTTGTTTTAATGATTTATTCTGCTACTTGCCCAACCCAAACACCAAGCTTCAGGTAAGATCCAAGCTATCATTAGTACGGTTATCCGAGGTTGTGGGGAGAAGGCAGGAGAATGGAGTTACATAGAGATAGACAATAGGTGCAGGAGCAGGCCATTCAGCCCTTCGAGCCAGCACCGCCATTCAATATGATCATGGCTGATCATCCCCAATCAGTGCCCTGTTCCTGCCTTCTCCCCATATCTCCTGACTTCGCTATCTTTAAGAGCCCTATCTAGCTCTCTCTTGAAAGTATCCAGAGAACCGGCCTCTGAGGCAGAGAATTCCACAGACTCACAACTCTTGTGGAAAAAGTGTTTCCTCATCTCTGTTCTAAATGGTTTACCCCTTATTCTTAAACTGTTGCCCCTGGTTCTGGACTTCCCCCAACATCGGGAACATGTTTCCCGCTAAGGAGAGATAGATCAGCCATGATTGAATGGTGGTGTAGACCTGATGAGCCGAATGGCCTTATTGTGCTCCTATCACTTATGATCTTAGTGCCTCGTGTGTATATATATATATATATTTATATATGTTCATTCATATATATTCATTCTATTTTGGAATAGAAGACCAATTGAATTCCGAGAAGAATTTTGCCGTACATGTGTATACACCCAAATTCTTCTCTGAATTCGAATTTGTCTCCCATTCCAGAATATTCGTTTAGAGATTCAACATGGAAACAGGCCCTTCAGCCCAACGAGTCTGTGCGGACCAGCGATCCCTGCACGCTAACACCATCCTACGCTTACGCTAGAGACAATTCACAACTTTACCGAAGGCAATTAACCTACAGACCTGTACGTCTTTGGAATGTGGGAAGAAACCGGTGGAAACTGTTGATGTTAATAAGTTCTTGTCCTTTACTTCAATGTTATTTGTACGAGTTGTGGAGCGGCCCGGTGGCGCAGTGGTAGACTTCCTGCCTTAATGCCCCTGTCCCACTTAGGAAACCTGAACGGAAACCTCTGGAGACTTTGCGCCCCACCCAAGGGTTCCGTGCGGTTCCCGGAGGTTTTTGTCAGTCTCCACTACCTGCAACCTCCGGCAACCACCTGCAACCTCCGGGAACCGCACGGAAACCTTGGGTGGGGCGCAAAGTCTCCAGAGGTTTCCGTTCAGGTTTCCTAAGTGGGACAGGGGCATTACAGTGCCAGAGACCCGGGTTCGATCCTGACTACAGGTGCTGTCTGTACAAAGTTTGTGCGTTTTCCCCCCCCTGCATGGTTTTTCGCTGGGTGCTCCGGTTTCCTCCCACATTCCAAGTTTGTAAGTTAACTGGCTTGATGTTTATGTAAATTGTCCCTGGTCTGTGTGCGTGTTATCTCTAAACTAAAATCACCAGAAAATGCTGGAGTAACTCAGCGGGACAGGCAGCAACTCTGGAGAGAAAGAATGGTGACGTTTCAGGGTCGAGACCTATGGCGTTCGTTTGTTTTTTTGGCTCTTTATTCACTTGGCAGAAAGATTTGCTTATTAAATGACCACTTACGGGCACTCATTTGAATCTAAATAAGTAATTAGGGTTCGACGTGTCTGACCACAGTGCACAGTTGATAATCAATAAATGGAGAGGGAGAGAGAGAGAAATGCCTTTGTATGCCATTACCTAATTTCACTTGAATGATGGCTTATTGTTGCTTGGTATAGCTGATTGCATTTAATGTTTGTGGTTGATACGCCATGAACAAGGGGTGAAGAGGTCAGGCTACACAATATCCACTTCGACAGGACTTGTGCCAAACTGCTGCAAACAGCCAGGGTCTTGGCATTCTGCATCTTTGTCCACAGAGCAAACTGAATCGCGTAACTGCAATTTACCTCACAGAGGGGCGGCATGATGGCGCAGTGGTAGATTTGCTGCCAGGGCCTGTCCCACTGTACGAGTTTACCCAAGAGCTCTCCCGAGTTTAAAAAAAAAAAAAAAAAAAATCAACCTCGTGGTAAGTACGTAGAATGTACGTCGGAGCTCGGGGACGTCTCTTAGCGGCTTGTAACGCTAACGGCAGGTACTCTGGGAAACGCGGTAAGCTCGTGAAGATTTTTCAACATGTTGAAAAATGTCCACGAGAGCCCCGAGTACCTACGAGCGGCCATTACCGTAACTCCCCGAGTTCGTATCAGGGGAAACTCAGGAGAACTCTCGTACAGTGGGACAGGGGCTTCACAGCACCAGAGACCCTGGTTCGATCCTGACTATGGGCGCTGTCTGTACAGAGTTTGCAGGTAGGTGGGTTAATTAGCTGTGGTTTAAAAATGGTAAATTATCCTAGTGTGTGTGTGTGTGTAGGATGGTGCTGGTGTACGGGGATCGCTGGTCGGCCCGGTCTCGGTGGGCCGAAGGGCCTGTTTCCATGCTCTAACTCTAACTTCGAGAGGGTCCCAATCCGACACGTCCCGTATCCATGTTCTCCAGCGATGCTGGCCTGACTCTGCTGAGTTCCTCCAGTATTGTTGCTCTTCACATTTCTGCCTTGCACCTTCTCCAGATGGGAAAACTGAGACATTCCTGACGAAGAAATGACAGTGTTAATAAGACCATCTGCTGTTCAACATCTTCATGCATTTTGTCTGGTATTTTGTCAAGACCTTGCTATCTGCCTGCAATGACTGCAGCTGAAAGCAATTAAGAGCAGATGCTCGGAACCATAACCAGTAAAGTCATTAGGCCGCCCATTGGCACAACGAGCAGAGTTTAATTTTTGGAAACAATCCTCAAGCAAAACTTAGTTTTGATGCCGGGCGATTGGTCTGAAAAAAAAAATGGTTTTCTGTGTGGAATTCTCTGCCTCGGGAGGCGGTGGAGGCCAATTCTCTGGATGCTTTCAAGAGAGAGTTGGATAGAGTTCTTAAAGATAGCGGAGTCAGGGGATATGGGGAGAAGGCAGGAACGGGGTACTGATTGTGGATGATCAGCCATGATCACAGTGAATGGCGGTGCTGGCTCGAAGGGCCGAATGGCCTACTCCTGCACCTAATTTCTATGTTTCTATGTTTCTATGTTTCTATGAATGGCGGTGCTGGCTCGAAGGGCAAAATGGCCTACTCCTGCACCTATTGTCTATTGAAAAGTTGTCCAAATATGTTTTTACAGAATTACACGCTTTTCGTGCATTCGCCTATTGGCAAAGGCTTCCTATTTACTGTCTTAAAGTTTAGGTTAGGGATTCAGCGTGAAAACTGGCCCTTCGTCCCACCGAGTCCGTGCCGACCAGCGATCCCTGCACGCTATAGCTACCCTGCACACACTAGGGACAATTTACAATGATATTAAGCCAATTAACCTACAAACATGTACGTCGTTGGAGTGTGGGAGGAAACCTGGACAAACCCCATGCAGGTCACGGGTAGAACGTACAAACTCCACACAGACAGCACCCGTAGTCAGGATCGAACCCGGGTCTCTGGCGGTGTAAGGCTGCAACTCTACCGCTGCGCCACCGTGCTGCCCTTAATGTTATTTAATTTTTTGTTTCTTGTCACATGTACTGAGGTACAGTGAAAGTTTTTTGTTGTTGCGTGCTATCCTGTCGGGGGAAAGACTATACATGGTTACAATCAAGCCGTCCACAGTGTACAGATGAAGCTTACAATGACCTGTCTCCTTCATCATCATTCCTTGATTCCACTAGCCCCTAGAGCCCTACTAACTCTCTCTTAAATCCATCTAGTGATGTGGCCTCCACTGCCCTCTGTGGCAGGGAATTCCACAAATTCACAACTCTCAGTTTTTTCTCACCTCAGTCTTAAATGGTCTCCCCTTTATTCTAAGACTGTGGCCCCTGGTTCTGGACTCGCCCAACATTGGGAACATTTTTCCTGCATCTAGCTTGTCCATCCTTTTATAATGTTATATGTTTCTATAAGATCCGAAACGTCACGCACTCCTTCTCTCCAGAGATGGTCCCTGTCCCGCTGAGTTACTCCAGCTTTTTGTGTCGATGAAGGGAATAACGTTTAGTGCAAGATGAAGTCCCATAACGTCCGATTAAAGATTCTCTGAAAGTCTCCAGTATGGTAGATGGCAGCTCAGGACTGCTCTCTAGTTGGTGATGGGATGGTTCAGTTGCCTGATAACAGCTGGGAGGTAACTGTCCCTTAATTTGGTGGTGTGCGTTTTCACACTTCTGTACCTCGTGCCAGAGGGGAGAAGAGGGAGTGACCAGGGTGAGACTGGCCCTTGATTATGCTGCTGGGCCTTGCCGAGGGTTGCCTTGTTGAAACCTGGAGCAGTTCCTGTTTTTACAAAATGTTAAATGGTCAGCTGGACATAGACTACAAGACTTGAATTGAATCCTTTATTTGTCATTCATGTAATAATAACAACACACAATAAACACAAATTAACATCCACCACAGTGAGTTCACCAAGCACCTCCTCACTGTGATGGAGGCAAAAGTCTTAGAGTTACTGTCTCTTCCCTCCTCTTCTCCCTCTGCGCCGAGGCGATACCCCACCGGGCGATGGTAAGTCAGTCCCGCGGTTCAAGCTCCGCGGCCCGGGGGTGGTCGAAGCTGCCGCCCTCCAGTCCAGCGGACGCAGCTGTTGCCACGGGCGCTCCGGATAGCAGGCACCAGCCTGTGACCTGCGAGCTCCCGACGATGTCGTCCACTGGCCCGCGGCCAAGCCCCGGATTAAGGTCGCCGCCGCCATAACGCCGCCTCAGCCACCGGAGCACCGTCTCCACCCCGGGCCGCCCACACGGGAGCGTCTCAGCCCCGCACCGCGCTGCCCACATGGGAGCGCATTCCAGCCGAGAGCCGGGCCGCCCACACGGGAGCGCCTTCCAGCCAGGACTCAGGCCGCCCTCACGGGAGCGCCTTCCAGCCGGTAGCCGGGCCGCCCACACAGGAGTGTCTCAGCCCCGCGCCGTCCGCCCTCACCGGAGCGCCGAGTCGTGCCGCTGCCGGAACGTTGCCGCAGCTCGAAGACGGCCAGCCTCGCGTTGGTGAGTCCTGGCTGGCTCTACCTCCGGAGCCTCGAGGTCGGTCGCAGGTTGGAGGCCGCCAGCTCCGCCATTAGGCCTCAGCTCGGGCGGGGGGAAGAGAAGGGGGATACGACAAAAAAGTCGCATTCCCCCCGAAGGGAGAGACAGAAAGCCCTGTTTCACCCCCCCCCCCTCCCCCCCCCACACACACACATAACACCACCTAATAACCAAAAGTTTAACTGAACTAGACAAAAAAAACAACACAAAAAAAGTAAAAACAGACAGACTGCAGGCGAGCCGCAGCCGTTTCACAGCGCCGCCACTTCCGGAAGACCTACACCAAACCCAAACCAATTAGGAGCAGACGAGGGCATTCGATCCAATTTGTGATCCCAGCTACAAAGACAGATGTGTACAGCAATTCGTTCTTCCCCCGCACAATTAAAGCATGGAATAATCTCCACCCAACTATAGTTACCCAACCAGATGCAACTACATTTAAAGTAGCTCTTTCTTCCCAATAAATGAGGCAGCAAAATGTAAAACTGTGCAGCAAATAGCGGTGCCATTTTGGATTGAAAAGAATGCAGATTTGTCATCACGATAAATAAATCATCCATCTGGTGGTTTAAGGGGAAAATAAATGCTTTGGTATTTTGTATATTATATTTTTGTATATTACTTCATCAGTGGGATGTACTGTTCCACAATGTGTGAAAAAGCATTCTCTCGTTCCTTTTTGCTTTTCTGGTGTGTTTTTTCCTTTTCATTACAGTTCAGTTGTAGTGTGGAAACAGGCCCTTCAGCCCAACATGCCCCACTACACTAGTCCCACCTACCCACATTTGGCCGATTTCCCTCAAATTCTTTCCCATTCATGTACCCGTCCAAATGTCTTTGCAACCTGCCTCGACTACCCCCTCCGGCAGCTCATTTCATATTGAATCGGCCCATTCGCAGGGCCTTTCATTGCTCGGCTAGGCTTAAAATTGGGCGCGGGATCTTCCATCGCCCGACGGGGGGCTTCCACATCGGGAGCCTCGATTGCCTTAAACCAGCAGTTTGACTGCCTGACCGTGGGAAAAGGGGCAGGATAGTGATAAGACTTTTTTAACCTTCCATCACAGTGAGGAGGTGCCTGGAGTTTGTGTTTAGTTGTATATTTTCTTGCTTGTTACTGTTATGACTGCGAGGCATCGAAATTTTGTTCAAACTTGTTTTTGAAAGAAATTTAATTCAATTCAATACCTACCACCCTCTGTGTGTAGTGAAATAGTTTAAAAATACAAGTTGCCCCTCAATTTAATAATAATAATAATGGATGGGATTTATATAGCGCCTTTCTAATACTCAAGGCGCTTTACATCGCATTATTCATTCACTCCTCAGTCACACTCGGTGGTGGTAAGCTACTTCTGTAGCCACAGCTGCCCTGGGGCAGACTGATGGAAGCGTGGCTGCCAATCTGCGCCTACGGCCCCTCCGACCACCACCAGTCACTCACACACATTCACGCACATTCACACACAGGCAAAGGTGGGTGAAGTGTCTTGCCCAAGGACACAACGACAGTATGCACTCCAAGCGGGATTCGAACCGGCTACCTTCCGGTTGCCAGCCGAACACTTAGCCCATTGTGCCATCTGTCGTCCCAGACTTTAGACTTTAAACATTAGAGATACAGCGCAGAAAACAGGCTCTTCGGCCCAGCGAGTCCGTGCCGACCAGCGATCCCCACAGACAGCAAATTAGCTTACAAATCTGCATCTCTTCGGAGTGTGGGAGGAAACCAGAGCACCTGGAGAAAGCACATTGGGAGAACGTACAAACTCCGTACAAACAGCACCCATAGTCAGGATCAAACCCGGGTCTCTGGCGCTGTGAGGCAGCAACTCTACCGCTGCGCCACCGTGTCGGGGAAAAAGTAGACAGTAAGTCTGAAGAAGGGTCTCGACCAAAAACGTCACCCATTCCTTTTCCCCGGAGATGCTGCCTGTTCCGCTGAGTCACTCCAGTTTTTAGTGTCCATCCTTTATGTGCGTGTTTAGTTACCGGTTCATCTGTTGACGCTTTGCTCCCTTTTTGATTGAACAAAAATCCGCAAGTTTAGTTTAGTTTAGAGATACAGCGCAGGAACAGGCCCTTCGGCCCACTGAGTCCGCACCGACCAGCGATCCCCGCACTTTGCGGATTTTTTTTCGGCGACTGCCGGTGTCATATCAGCGTCGGCAAAAGTTTTTGAACATTTCGAAATCCAGCGGCGACAAAAATACGTTGCGACACTTGAGAAAACGCCTCGTGTCAATATGCCATCACGCGGTATCGTGTCGCAAATTTTTCGGTGACCTGATACGTCAGTCAATGATGCTGGCAGTCGCTGAAAAAATTGCCAAGTGGCACAGGCATTTAACACTAACCTACACGCACTAAGGACAATTTACATTCATAGCAAGTCAATTAACCTACAAACCTGCACGTCTTTGGAGTGTGGGAGGAAAACAAAGATCTTGGAGAAAACCCACGCAGGTCACTGGGAGAACGTACAAACTCTGTACGGACAGCACCCGTAGTCGGGATCAAACCCGGGTGACTGGCACTGTGAGACTGTGCCATCCTTCTGTTCTTGTTTCACTTCTGACGGGCTTATTGCTTAATATTTTGTTGTGTTGCCATATTCATTTACAAAAATTAATCATCCGTGCCCTGAATATCTGCCAGTAATTGAAGTGACTTGTGTGATATCTGTTCCACTCATTAGATGCAAACAAAATGTGACTGGCTGCACTGAAAGCTAATGTCAGATCAGCTGATGGCCTGAGTTGTACACTTTAGCAATGTGCTGAAGTTTTCTTATTTATGGATTGGCGATGAAATATCTCGGAGCTTTACCACTTCAGTGTATAGACAATGTAGGAAGCATCTTGCATGAGGGGTGGGATGGAATACCAAGTTTCCAGTAGGTCTATTGTAAAGGTTCTATGCCATTTAAGTTAGTTGAAAGAGTAGGTACGCTCTCACCGTGATCGCGTTGGTTTTCTCCGAGTTTGCTTTCGTCCCACACTACAAAGAGGTACAGGTTTGTAGGTTAATTGGCTTGGTATGGGCTTGTTAATTGTCCCTAGTGTGTGTAAGGTAGTGTTAATGTGCGGGCATCGCTGGTCGGTGCGGACTCGGTGGGCCGAAGGGCCTGTTTCCACGCTGTATCTCTAAACTAAACTAAAGACATACAGGTTTGTAGGTAAATTTGCTTGGTATGAATGTAAATTGTCCCTAGTTTGTGTAGGGTAGTGTGTGTGGGGATCGCTGGTCGGTGTGGACTCTGTGGGCCAAAGGGCCTGTTTCTGCTCTATCTCTAAACAAAAGTGAAATATCTTGGAGTGTGAGCTCTTCAGTATATTAACAATGTGGGAGACCTCTTGCACAAGGGATGGGAGGAGTGCCAAGTTTCCAGCAGGCAAATTGCAAATGTTCTATCCCCTTCAGATTAGTTGGGAGATACGGCATGCAAACAGGCCCTTCGGCCCACCCAGTCCACGCCGACCATCGATCACCCGGGCGGCACGCTGGTGCAGCGGTAGAGTTGCTGCCTTTCTGCGCAAAATTCTTGGATTCGAACTTAACCACGGGTGCTGTTTGCACGTTCTCCCCGTGACCGCGTGGGTTTTCCCGGCATGCTCCGGTTTCCTCCCACGCTCCAAAGACGTGTAGGTTCGGTAAAAATTATAAATTGTCCCTCGTGTGTATGTGTGTGTGTAAGACAGTGTTACTGTATCGGGTGATCGTTGGTCGGCACTGAATAGGTGGGCCGAAGGGCCTGTCTCCACACTGTATCTCTGATATGAACTGGACACACGTTCTACGTTATCCCACCTTCGCATTCTACACACGCGGGATAATTTACGGATTCTGCAAACTCCGTACAGACAGCGCCCGTAGTCAGGATCAAACCTGGGTCTCTGGCGCTGTGAGATAGCAACTCTACCGCTGCTCCACCGTGTCACCCCAGCACCTGCGATGGACAATGAAACCCAATAATAAGACATACGTTTCGAACATGGTTTCAATTTCGTAAGTTTTTTGGACTAAATGATTTTATCTTATCGAGTCCTATCTTATCTAATTTTCTCTTCCAACATTCTTGCCATAGAGGGAGTAATTCTTGCCTTAGAGGGAGTACAGAGAAGGTTCACCAGACTGATTCCTGGGATGTCAGGACTTTCATATGAAGAAAGACTGGATAGACTCGGCTTGTACTAGCTAGAATTTAGAAGATTGAGGGGGGATCTTATAGAAACTTACAAAATTCTTAAGGGGTTGGACAGGCTAGATGCAGGAAGATTGTTCCCGATGTTGGGGAAGTCCAGAACAAGGGGTCACCGTTTAAGGATAAGGGGGAAGTCTTTTAGGACCGAGATGAGGAAAACATTTTTCACACAGAGAGTGGTGAGTCTCTGGAACACTCTGCCACAGAAGATAGTTGAGGCCAGTTCATTGGCTATATTTAAGAGGGAGTTAGATGTGGCCCTTGTGGCTAAAGGGATCAGGGGGTATGGAGAGAAGGCAGGTACAGGATAGTGAGTTGGATGATCAGCCATGATCATATTGAATGGCGGTGCAGGCTCGAAGGGCCGAATGGCCTAATCCTGCACCTATTTTATGGTTGTTTTATGTCTTTCGAACAACTCCAATAAATATAATTTACCTGATTCACACTTTTTTAGATATTTACAAATTAGACCTTTTTTGAAGGCTACTCTACCCTTTTTACCGCTACCACATCAAACCGAAATCTAGGAAAAAATTTACATTTGAACCCTTATCAGAAAGGATTAATAACAACTATTTATGAGTTGATTTTGAAATTACAAATCGATACATTTGATAAAATTAAGAATGACTGGGAAAGAGAACCAAATTTCTTTATCTATAGAGAAATGGGAGAGGATTCTTCAATTTGTTAATACCTCTTCAATGTGTGCAAGACATATGATTCAAGGTGGTTCACAGAGCTCATATGTTAAAAGATAAGTCAGCTCGTTTTTATGGTCATATAAATCCTACCTGTGACAGATGTAATTCTGAAGTGGCCTCACCACCCCTTGTTTTGGTCCTGCCCACTTTTGGAAAAATATTGGAAATAAATTTTTGATACTATTTCTGTAGCCTTAGGTGTTGATTTACAACCTCACCCTATTACTGCAATTTTTGGGCTGCCAATGTTAGATTTTATTCATTTGCCCCGCTCCGCCCATCGGTTGATTGCTTTTACCACACTAATCGCCAGAAGATCTATTTTATTTAAATGGAAAGACTCCAACCCTCCAACCACACTCCAGTGGTATTCTGAAACGATAACATGTTTAAATTTTGAAAAAAAATCAGGAGTGACACTGTTGAACCCCTGGTTAAATTTGATAAGACTTGGGGAAAATTTATTCAACACTTTCATACAACATAAATTGCTCCCTCTCCAACCGTTATAAAAACTATTTTACCTCTCTCTATATGGTGGAACGGACTTGACGACAAACAGACTTAAATTGTTGAAATTCGCAGTTCAGATTCTGTTTTGCTTTTTTTTTTTTTTTCCCCTTTAGGGTTTTTCCTCTTTTTCTCTTTTTTTTTTGTCTTTTTATCTTTGATTTTTTTTCTACATATATAAGTTTTCTTTTAAACATTTAACTGTATTTACATAGAGACCGGGAGGTCTATAGTCAATGTGTATTTTGTCACTGGGCTCATATTAGGTTACACCTATTATTAATGTAATCCTGATCCCTATGTATCAATATCATTGTTATGTTTATCATTATTCTTTTTGTTCTGTCTTGTTTTGTTTTTGTTTTTTAGGAAAAGAAAACCTAACAAAAAGATTTTAAAAGAAAAAAGAGATGTACGATGAGATTCACTTGAGTCCCAGACTGCCCAACCTCTCCCTACAGCTCAGGCCCTCGAGTCCTAGCAACGTCCTTGTAAACCTCTGCACCCTTTCCAGCTTGACAACATTTTTCCAATAACTTGAGGTATTTAATGCTTCTTTCCGACTGATTACAAGGACTGAATGTCTTGGAACCGTGATGTTATGAAACTTAACACATAACAGCACAAGCTGTAAAAATGTTCAATGTGAATGTCCACCCTGGATGGTGAAATTGTAGAACGTTGTATCATGGATGTTGCTTTTTACTAATTTAATTTAGTTTGGTGATACAGCGCGGAAACAGGCCCTTCGGCCCATCAGGTCCTCACCGCCCAGTGATCCCAGCACATTAAAACTATCCTACACACACTAGGGACAGTTTTTTTCATTCATACCAAACCAATTAACCTACAAAACTGAACGACTTTGAGCATGGGAAGAAAAAGAAGATCGCGGAGAAAACCCGCGTGGTCATGGGGAGAACGGACAAACTCCGTACAGACAGCACCCGTAGTTGGGGTCGAGAGCGCATGAGAGCGAGCGAGTGAGTGTGCATGAGTATGTGCGAGCATGTGTGTGTGAGTCTGAGTGTATGTATGTGAGCGAGCGTGTGTATGTGTATGAGCGTGTGTATGTGTGCGAGCGAGCGTGTGTATGTGTATGAGCGTGTGTATGTGAGCGAGCGTGTGTATGTGAGCGAGCGTGTGTATGTGTATGAGCGTGTGTATGTGTATGAGCGTGTGTATGTGTATGAGCGTGTGTATGAGCGTGTGTATGAGCGAGTGTATGAGCACGAGCGTGTGTATGTGTGCGAGCGAGCGTGTGTATGTGTATGTGTATGAGCGTGTGTATGTGTATGAGCGTGTGTATGTGTATGAGCGTGTGTATGTGTATGAGCGTGTGTATGTGTGCGAGCGAGCGTGTGTATGTGTATGAGCGTGTGTATGTGTATGAGCGTGTGTATGTGTATGAGCGTGTGTATGTGTATGAGCGTGTGTATGTGTATGAGCGTGTGTATGTGTATGAGCGTGTGTATGAGCGTGTGTATGAGCGAGTGTATTAGCACGAGCGTGTGTATGTGTGCGAGCGAGCGTGTGTATGTGTATGTGTATGAGCGTGTGTATGTGTATGAGCATGTGTATGTGTATGAGCGTGTGTATGAGCGTGTGTATGAGCACGAGCGTGTGTATGTGTGCGAGTGAGCGTGTGTGTGTGTGCGAGCGAGCATGTGCCTTTAAGAACAAAGTTTCTCTTCTTACAACAGAATCAGATAAAGACAGGAATCCTTAACTACATCCACACACCCAGCGGGTGGGGAGAATAAGTGTTCGGCACGGACTAGAAGGGTCGAGATGGCCTGTTTCCGTGCTGTAATTGTTATATGGTTATATGGTTATATGGGTGTGACAAGGTGAGTGTGTACATCAGCCCTGGGCCCTGAAGTGTGGAGGCCTCTCAGTTTAGCCTGGGGCTGCGATCTGAAATTCTTCAAATTTTCCCACTGAAACACAGCAATACAGTTTTCGGGGACATTTTCATGTTCATAAGTTATTATAAGTTACAATTAGGCCATTCGGCCCATCAAGTCTACTCCACCATTCAATCGTGGCTAATCTATCTCTCCCTCCCAACCCCATTCTCCTGCCTTCTCCCCATAACCCCTGACACCCGCACTAATCATGAATCTATCTATCTCTGCCTTAAAAATATCCACTGACTTGGCCTCCACATCCTTCTGTGGCAATGAATTCCACAGATTCACCACCCTCTGACTGAATACATTTCTCCTCATCTCCTTCCTAAAGGAACGTCCTTTAATTCTGAGGCTGTGACCTCTAGTCCTAGACTCTCCCACCAGTGGAAACATCCTCTCCACATCCACTCTGTCCAGGCCTTTCACTAGTCACTGAACCTTTCCTGTCCAAGTGTTTTTTTTAATTGCTATTTATAGTACCTGCTTCAATTAGCTACCTGCACGTCTTTGGAGTGCGGGAGGAAACCGGAGCACCCGGAGATAACCCATGCAGGTCACGGGGAGAACGTGCAAACTCCGTACAGACAGCACCCGTAGTCAGGATCGAACCTGGGTCTCAGGCGCTGTGAGGCAGCAACTCTACCGCTGCACCACTGTGCCGGACAAGCTGTTAGAATGTTTCATGTAAATGTCCATCCTTAATTGTGAAATGGTAGAAAGTTGAATCATTGATGTTGCAGCTTGCTGATGCTTTATGTGTGGTTCAATGATGCATGGGAAAACCACAGGGAGAAGCCACCTTCCACTATTCTAATCCAGTTGCTTTTGGCACCAACTCTCCTCGGCTGATGTACTGTTTTCTGTGGCGCGGCTAATCTGGCGAGACGTTCTTCTTGAAGTTGCTCACGGATCTCGGAAGGATGTTGTGATTGCAGGTTCCTTGCAGATGTTTCTGTCGTAAATTGCAACACATGAGAGCACAAGGTAATGCTTTAGAATGACTTGCACTGCGAGCAAATATTTGTTTCCTCATCAAAGGCAGACGCAAAATGTTGTAGGGACTCTGCGGGTATCTGGAGAAAAGGAACGGGTGGCGTTTGGGGTCGAGACCCTTCTTCAGACTGAGAGTCGGGGTAGAGGGGGAACGAAAGATGTAGACGGCGATGTAGGACAAATGAATGAAAGATATGCACAAAAGTAACGTTGATAAAGTTAACGGGCCATTGTTAGCTGTGGGCTAGGTGAAAACGAGTTACAGACAACGAGACTCAACAAGAAGACTTTGAAACAGGTACAATGACATGGGTAGGAGAGATTAACGGAGTCATTAGTCGTTAGTTATTCATAGAAACATAGAAAATAGGTGCAGAAGGTGGCCATTCGGCCCTTCGAGCCAGCACCGCCATTCAATGTGATCATGGCTGATCGTCCCCAATCAATAACCCGTGCCTGCCTTCTCCCCATATCTCTCCATTCCACTAGCCCCTAGAGCACATTCATAGTGGAGGATATATATTTTTTAGATGTGGCAAGGTTGGATACTGTGCTAAATATAACCCACAGCTAGAGCCAATGACATTTTGGCATTAAATAGCCTTGGAATTATAGTTTAGTTCAGAGTGTCAGCTGTGGCTGAGTGGAGAGCACACTTGCCTCTTAGTCAGAAGGTTAAGGGTTCAATTCCCTATCCACAAATCATGACCACCAAAAAACATGGGTTAATATTCCAGTGCAGTATGGAGAGGGGGTAAAGCAAGCATTATTGTGGCGCAGTGGTAGAGTTGCTGCCTTACAGCGCCAGAGACCCGGGTTCAATCCCAACTACGGGTGCTGTCTGTACGGAGTTTGTATGTTCTCTCCGTGACCTGCGTGGGTTTTCTCCGAGATCTTCAGTTTCCTCCCACACTCCAAAGGCGTACAGGTTTGTTGGCCAATTGGCCTGGTAAATGTAGAGATTGTCCCTAGTTGGTGTAGGATAGTGTTAATGTGCGGGGATCGCTGGCCGGCGCGGACCCGGTGGGCCGAAGGGCCTGGTTCCGCGCTGTATCTCTAAACTGATCAAAAGATACAACCGACCTGCGATCCCCGCACACTAACAATACCCAACATACTGGGGACAATTTACAATTTTTACCGAAGCCGATTGGCCTCCAAACCTGTACATCTTTGGAATGTGGGAAGAAACCGAAGACCCCGGAAAAAAACCCCACGCGGGTCACGCGGAGAACGTACAAACTCCTTTCTGCCGGCACCTGTAGTCGGGATCAAAACTGGATCTCTGACGCTGTGTAAGGCAGCAACTCTACCGCTGCGCCTCCGTACCACCCACTATGAGTTTAAAGTTTCTTAATAGTGACCTTCAGACTTTACTTTCATTCTCTTTTTCTTTATTGGTAAAATAATGTAAAATGTGATTTTCCTTTTCTATTCACTGAGGTTTGACATCTATTTTCACTAAGGTGCACAGACTAGCAAACACCTAACCAAGCCAATTACACCTTTCCCCTCATCCCCATGGAAAACTTCACTCCAGTTTGAAAAATATAAGGATTGAAGGAGCATAGAAGAAAAGAAAGGGTCGTTTAATTTATTTTTTTTGTTCAGAAATATAATTCAGTGAACAAGACATACAATCAGTAAAATATAATCAGGTGGACAGTAAAATGAGTCGTTGTCACCTTCCCCTCAGCTAACAATGATCCATGCTACATTTTCTTTTAGCTTTGTCCCCTTTGATCTCTTGTTTTCTCACCTTGCCCTTCCATATCTCTAGCCTCCCTCTCCCCTGACTCTCAGTCTGAAGAAGGGTCTCGACCCGAAACGTCACCCATTCCTTCTCTCCAGAGATGCTGCCTGCCCCGTTGAGTTACTCCAGCATTTTAGACAATAGACACTAGGTGCAGGAGTAGGCCATTCGGCCCTTCGAGCCAGCACCGCCATTCAATGTGATCATGGCTGATCATGCCCAATCAGTACCCCGTTCCTGCCTTCTCCCCATATCCCCTGACTCCGCTATTTTTAAGAGCCCTATCCAGCTCTCTGTGGAAAGCATCCAGAGAACCTGCCTCCACCGCCCTCTGCGGCAGAGAATTCCACAGAATTTGTGTCTATCTTCTGTATAAACCAAGAGAGAGTTAGATGGAGCTCTGAGGGATAGCAGAGTCGGGGGATATGGAGAGAAGGCAGGAACGGGGTACTGATTGGGGATGATCAGCCATGATCACATTGAATGGTGGTGCTGGCTCGAAGGGCCGAATGCCCTACTCCTGCACCTATTGTCTATTAAAGCAGCATCTGCACAGTTCCTTCCTACAAATACAGTATTGATTCAGTGGGTAGACAAAAAAATGCTAGAGAAACTCAGCGGCTGAGGCAGCATCTATGGAGAGAAGGAAATATCATTCAGTGAACAAGTGTGTTCAGAAATATCACAATAGACAATAGACACTAGGTGCAGGAGTAGGCCATTCGGCCCTTCGAGCCAGCACCGCCATTCAATGTGATCATGGCTGATCATCCCCAATCAGTACCCCGTTCCTGCCTTCTCCCCAGATGACTTTTTGGGTTGAGACCCTTCTTCAGACTGATGTCGGGAGGGGGGGCGGGGGGAAGGAAGGAAGTAGGAGACGGTAGGACTGTGGGAGAACTGGGTAAGGGGGAGGGGAAGGAGGGAGAAAGCCAGGGCTATCTAAAATTAGAGAAGTCGATGTTCATACCGCTGGGGTGTAAACTACCCAAGCGAAATATGAGGTGCTGCTCCTCCAATTTGCGCTGGGCCTCACTCTGACAATGGAGGAGGCCCTGGACAGAAAGGTCAGATTGGGACTGGGAGGGGGAGTTGAAGTGCTGGGCCACCGGGAGATCAGGTTGGTTAGGACGGACTGAGCGGAGGAACTTCAGTGGAACTTTTTCCTGGACCAATGTATCCATCTCTGTGTGAAGGAGTCAAAACTGGACACCGTTATTGTCATGGTGAATGCGTCACAAGGATTGTTAAGGGCGGTGCAGTGGCCCAGCTGTAGACTTGCTGCCTTATTGCGCCAGAGACACTGGTTGTTCAATCTCGACTCTGCGTGCTGTCTGTACGGAGTTTGCACGTGCTCCCCATGACCTGCGTGGGTTTTTACCCAAGATTTTCGGTTTCCTCCCACACTCCAAAGAGGTTTGTAGGCCAATTGGCTTTGGTATAAATGTAAATTGTCCTGTGTGTGTGGGTGTGGGGGTGTGTGTGTGGGGGTGTGTGGGTGTGTGGGTGTGGGGGTGGGTGTGGGTGTGGGTGTGTGTGTGTGTGGGTGTGTGTGTGGGTGTGTATGTGGGGGTGGGTGTGTGGGTGTGTGTGTGGGTGTGTATGTGGGGGTGGGTGTGTGGGTGTGTGTGTGGGGGTGTGTGTGGGGGTGGGTGTGTGGGGGTGTGTGTGTGGTTGTGGTGTGTATGTGTGTGGTTGTGGTGTGTGTGTTTGGTTGTGGTGTGTGTGGTTGTGTGTGGTTGTGGTGTGTGTGTGTGTGGTTGTGGTGTGTGTGGTTGTGTGTGGTTGGGGTGTGGTGGGTGGGTGTGTGGGTGTGTGTTGGGGTGTGTGTGGTGTGTGTGGTGTGTGTGGTGTGTGTGTGTGGTGTGGGTGTGTGTGGTGTGTGTGTGGTGTGTGGTGTGTGGGTGTGTGGTGTGGTGTGGGTGTGTGGTTGTGTGTGTGGTTTGTGTGTGGTGTGTGTGGTTGTGGTGTGTGTGTGGTGTGTGTGGTGTGTGTGGTGTGTGTGGTGTGTGTGGTTGTGGTGTGTGGTTGTGGTGTGTGTGTGGTGTGTGTGGTGTGTGTGGTGTGGTTGTGGTGTGTGTGTGGTGAGTGTGGTGTGTGTGGTGTGTGTGGTTGTGGTGTGTGTGGTTGTGTGGTTGTGTGTGGTTGTGGTGTGTGTGTGGTGTGTGTGGTTGTGGTGTGTGTGGTTGTGGTGTGTGTGTGGTTGTGTCTGTGTGTGTGTGTGTGTGTGTGGTAATGTGCAAGGATTGCTGGTCGCCGCGGACTCGGTGGGCCGAAGGGCCTGTTTCCGTGCTGTATCTCTAAACTAAGCTATGAACTAAAATCCCAGTGAAAAAAGTCCTTCTCAGTTAACAGAAGATAGACCCAAAATGCCGGAGTAACTCGGCGGGAATAAAATCTAAAGCCAAACTAAATTCGGCCTCTGTAGTTAAAGGTTGACAGGGTGAGATTGTAAATCAACCCCTATATTTACCAGGCAACATTACAAAGGCCAGCAGATTTTTTGTTCTCATGTGTTCCAAGGTTACTGCCAATATGAGATAACACTTTATCCCTCTCTCCCTCTCTCCAGCCTTTCAACTCTATTATTTCACTTTATTGTGGGGCTTGGCCTATCTGTCAACTCCGACTGATTTTATTGCTTTCTGACACTGCGGCTCAGGGCCCTGACAGTTTTAAGAGCAATTGACAGCTGTTGCTAGACATCCCTTTAATGTATTGGAGTGCGCAATGTAATCAAAATTTAAGCCAATCTTGTATATAACAAGGTCATAAGTAGTAGGAGCAGAATTAGGCCATTAAGTCTACTCCGCCATTCTACCATGGCCGATCTATCTCACCCCATTCTCCTGCCTTCACATAACCCCTAACACCCGTACTAATCAAGAATCTATCTATGTTCAAGAAGGAACTGCAGATGCTGGAAAATCGAAGGTAGACAAAAATGCTGGAGAAACTCAGCGGGTGCGGCAGCATCTATGGAGCGAAGGAAATAGGCAACGTTTCGGGACGAAACGTTGCCTATTTCCTTCGCTCCATAGATGCTGCTGCAACCGCTGAGTTTCCCAGCATTTTTGTCTACCGAAGAATCTATCTCTGCCTTAAAAATACCCATTGACTTGGCCTCCAAAGAATCACACAGATTCATCCCCCTCTCACTAAAGAAATTCCTCCTCATCTCCTTCCTAAAGGAATGTTCCTTAATTCTGAGCTCTGGTTCTTGACTCTCCCACTAGTGGAAACATCCTGTCCACATCCACTCTATCCAGGCCTTTCACTATTGGGTGAGTTTTGATAAAATGAAAATGTCATTGAAACAACTGTGAACATTGTAAGGGCATGTTCGAACGCTACCTGTAGAGGTAGTTATTTGACTCAATGGTGTCTTATTTGTCACATGTGCCACTGCGCAGTGAGATTCTTTGTGCATATTTACACATGCGGGAGCCGCCATGTTTTGTCGCCATTTCCAAAGTCCGGTCAGCCTGCCCGCCTGCTCGGTCTACTGGAGCGGCTCCCGATCCAGGCGAGCCCCAGGCTTCAGCAGGGCCTTCCTCCTCTCTCACCTTCGACCGGATCAGCCCGCGATCCGACGGCCCTCTCCTCTCCATACCTACAATTTAAGGATAAGAGGGAAGTCTTTTAGGACCGAGATGAGAAAATCATTTTTTACACAGAGAGTGGTGAATCTGTGGAATTCTCTGCCACAGAAGGTAGTTGAGGCCAGTTCATTGGCTATATTTAAGAGGGAGTTAGATGTGGCCCTTGTGGCTAAAGGGATCAGGGGGTATGGAGAGAAGGCAGGTACGGGATACTGAGTTGGATGATCAGCCATGATCATATTGAATGACGGTGCAGGCTCGAAGGGCCGAATGGCCTACTCCTGCACCTATTTTCTAGAAAAAAATGAAATGAATGTGTTCGTAGAAAAATAGGTGCAGGAGTAGGCCATTTGGCCCTTCGAGCCAGCACCGCCATTCAACATGATCATGGCTGATCATCTAAAATCAGTAGGTAGACAAAAATGCTGGAGAAACTCAGTGGGTGAGGCAGCATCTATGGAGCGAAGGAAATAGGCAACGTTTCGGGCTGAAACTCTTCTTCAGACTAAAATCAGTACCCCGTTCCTGCTTTTTGCTTCCACGTCCCTTGATTCCTTTAGGCCTAAGAGCCTAATGGCAGACGCTAGCTGGCAACTTGAATCATCTCCAACAGTTTTTGGGACTTCCACCATAATGTATCCCTAAAGTATATTAAATGTATAGTCCCTTTTTTGGACTGAATGCCCCATTTACACTCGTCCCGCCTGCCTGCAATAATAAATCTAAACTGTGTGTAAGAATCAGCTCCTCTAATAGGGCTGTAGTTTCTCTCATTGATATCCAGAGGTTTTGAGTGGCTCTGCAGAAACCTTTATCTTCTCAAACTGAGCAGCTCTTTCAAGGAAAAATCTTTTCCTATTACTCGGCTGAATGATTTTTACATTTGCGGAGACAGTGATATGAGAATGATGTGATTAATATACTCTTTCTGGTAATGAGGGGTATTGATTAAAATTGAACGATCAAAGGTCGCTCCATTGGCGGACAGAAGCATTGACAGTAGACCTGCCTTGTGTTGTGTTCTGCCATGCTGCTCAATGTACCACAGGGCTGGACAGATTGCTCTGTGTGATAGAGTCATAGAGTGATACAGTGTGGAAACAGGCCCAACTTGCCCACACCGACCAGCATGTCCCATCTACACTAGTTCCACCTGCCTGCGTTTGGTCTAAACCCGCCATTACCTGTCCCATCCATGTACCTGCCGACCTGTTGCTTAAAAGTTGGGATAGTCCCTGCCTCAACTAGCTCCTCTGGCAACTCGTTCCATACACCCACCATCCTTTGTGTGGAAAAAGTTGCCCTTCAGATTCCTATTGAATCTTTTCCCCTTCACTTTAAACCTGTGTCCTCTGGTCCTCGATTCCCCTACTCTGGGTAAAGCACTCTACCCGATCTATTCCTCTCATGATTTTGTTGTTTTACATTTAAGCAGAGGCATATATGCAGACTCTGTATTCCACTGGCCTGGTCACTTCTCTGGGATAATCATTGTCGGACACACAAAAGGATAAGCCCTTAAGATTGAAACACAAGATGGGCACCATATCTGAGGAAGGATGTGCTGGCTCTGGAGAGGGTCCAGAGGAGGTTTACAAGAATGATCCCAGGAATGAGTGGGTTAACGTATGATGAGCTCCTGATGGCACTGGGCCTGTACTCGCTGGAGTTTAGAAGAATGAGGGGGGACCTCATTGAAACGTACCGAATAGTGAAAGGCTTGGATAGAGTGGATGTGGAGAGGATGTTTCCACTAGTGGGAGAGCCCAGGACTAGAGGTCACAGCCTCAGAATTAAAGGATGTCCCATTAGGAAGGAGATGAAGAGGAATTTATTTAGTCAGAGGGTGGTGAATCTGTGGAATTCTTTGCCACCGAAGGCTGTGGAGGCCAAGTCAGTGGATATTTTTAAGGCAGAGATGGATCGATTCTTAACTAGTACGGGTGTCTGAGGTTATGGGGAGAAGGCAGGAGAATGGGGTTAGGAGGGAGAGATAGATCAGCCATGATTGAATGGCAGAGTAGACTTGATGGGCCGAATGGCCTAATTCTGCTCCTATCACTTATGAACATGAACAAGATCGTTCATTACAAACTGGTGCAAGGGCAAATCTGATCGCCTTGTCAATAACCATAATTATGTACATATTGTTTAGTTTCCAATGTTTGAGGGGTTGAATCGTGGCCACAGAACACTGGGCAGCACGGTGGCGCAGCGGTAGAGTTGCTGCCTCACTGCGCCAGAGACCCGGGCTTGATCTACGGGTGCTGTCTGTACGGAGTTTGTACGTTCTCGCCCGTGACCTGCGTGGGTTTTCTCTGAGATCTTCGGTTTCCTCCCACACTCCAAAGACGTGCAGCTTTGTAGGCTAATTGGCTTGCTATAAATGTTATAAAAAAAGGCCCTGGTGTGTGCGGGGTAGTGTTAATGTGCGGGGATCGCTGGTCGGTGCGGGCTCGATGGGTCGAATGGCCTTTTCAGTGCTGTGTCTCAAAAACTAAACAAACCCAAAATGGTGGATGAGCATTTTTATCCCAAAACCTCTTTGCGCGAATTATGAGGAGATGATCGTTATACATTGCCACCTTATGGGCAAGTTTGGTAAGAAATGATGACACATCTCGATTGACGCAGCCATTAAGAATGTGAGCAATGAGCATAAAAATATTGTACTGTGAAACGAGTCACGTGACATTGGGCCAAAAAGTGAACAAACCAAAAGTAGAATTTGGAAATAGACACACGAACATCTGGAGTGACGCAGCGGGTCAGACGGCATCTCCGGAGAAAAGGAGTAGGTGACGTTTCCGGTCAAGATCTACGCAATACGATTTGGAGTACTGGACTGGAGACACATTGTCACAGCTGTAAATGAATTTGGCTGTTTAAATGTTTGACAATTTTGAAGTATTTTAAAACTTAAACATGTGCATAAAACAATTAAGAACATTTATTTAAGTTCTGGAAAAGCATATTTGTAATTTATTTACTTCTGGTTAAAGTAAGGGGTGGAAGACTTGCTGCCTTACAGCGCCGGAGACCCGGGTTCGGTTCCGACTGTCTGTATGGAGTTTGCACGTACTCCATGTGACCACGTGGGGTCTCTCTGGGTGCTCCGGTTTCCTCCGACTCTCCAAAGATGTGCAGATCTATAGGTTAATTGTCTGTAAATGTCGTTCATGTGTAGCATAGAACTGGCATATAGGTGTCTGTTGGTCGGCATGGACTGGGTGGGCCGAAGTCCCTGTTTCCAGGCTGTACCTCTAAACTGAACTTTTCTTTTGGACTCTACGAATGCCCAATCTGTCACACCACATCACATATACTGAAACAAAGAACTGGAGATAACGGTTTGTACCAAAGAGATAGACACAAAAGTTCTGTAGTATCTCAGCAGGACAGACAGCATCTCTGGAGAAAAAGAAATGTGTGTCGTTTCAGGTCGAGACCCTTCTTCAGACTGAGAGCGAGAGGAGAGGGAAACTAGAGGTACGGCAGCAATATGGATAGGCGATATTTTGGGTCGGGACCCTTCTTCAGACTCATAGAGTCAAACAGCAAGACCTGCTGAGTTACTCCGGCATTTTGTGTCTATCTAAACTTAACTCAGTTTGGACTCAGAGGAAGGAACTGCAGATGCTGGTTTAATTCGAAGGTAGACACAAAACGCTGGAGTAACTCAGCGGGTCAGGCAGCATCTCTGGAGAGAAGGAATGGGTGATGTTCAGTTTGAAACGTCACCCATTCCTTCTCTCCAGAGATGCTGCCTGACCCGCAGAGTTACTCCAGCATTTTGTGTCTATCTTCGATTTAAACTCTGTGCGGGACGGGCGGCATCTCTGGAGAGAAGGAATGGGTGACGTTTTGGGCCGACACCCTTCTTCAAACTCCTGACTCTCAGTCTGAAGAAGGGTCTCGACCTGAAACATCACCCATTCCTTCACTCCAGAGATGCTGCCTGACCCGCTGAGTGACTCCAGCACTTTGTGTCCATCTATCACATGTGTCCACTGGTACCCGGGTCTGAGGAAAGGACTCGACCCGAAACGACACCCATTCCTTCTCTCCATAGATGCTGCCTGACCCGCTGAGTAACTCCAGCACTATTGTGTCCATCTATCACATGTGCCCACTGGTACAGAACAACACAAGCATCACTTTCAGTTCCATGCGCTGTATCTTTGTGTGATGACCCGTTGATTAACCATAAATATATTTTCAGAAAAAATGGAAGACTAGCGTTGAGCTGACGTATCCATTCCTAATTTCTGTCATTTGAACAACCGCCTCTATACTTACTAATGTTTGGACTGATGCTGGGGATCTATGTTGGAGGAGTGGTCTGACTTTTAAAACCGAGATGAGAAGAACTTTTTCACACAGAGAGTGATGAATCTCTGGAACTCTCTGCCACAGAGGGTAGTCGAGGCCAGTTCATTGGCTATATTTAAGAGGGAGTTAGATGTGGCCCTTGTGGCTAAGGGGATCAGAGGGTATGGAGAGAAGGCAGGTATGGGATACTGAGTTGGATGATCAGCCATGATCATATTGAATGGCGGTGCAGGCTCGAAGGGCCGAATGGCCTCCTCCTGCACCTAATTTCTATGTTTCTATGTTTCTATGTATGGGATGATGTGGTGGGGATTTTCAGCCTCACTGTGGTTACAGCGGTGGAACAGATATGGAGCCGGTTGTTGAATGGAGAAGAATATAGGATAGAAAACTGGATGTATTCATGAGAGAATTAGATATAACCTTTGGAAGAAAATGGGCGACGTTTCGGGTCGAGACCCTTCTTCAGACTGAAGAAGGGTCTCAACCCGAACGTCGCCTACTTCCTTCGCTCCATAGATGCTGCATCACCCGCTGAGTTTCTCCAGCATTTTTGTCCACATTCGATTTTCCAGCATCTGCAGTTCCTCTTCCATGTTCAACTGAAGGGTGGGTTGTATCATTGCAGTCTCCCATGTGATGAAATATAAGCGGGCTGTTTGCACCAGGACACAGCATTCAGCTGATGTGCAAGTTCATCAGTGATAGGAGCAGAATTAGGCCATTCGGCCCATCAAGTCTACTCCGCCATTCAATCATGGATGATCTATCTCTCCCTCCTAACCCCATTCTCCTGCCTTCTCCCCATAACCCCTGACACCCGCACTAATCAAGAATCTCTGCCAGTCTCCATCAATTTGGCCTCCGCAGCCTTCTGTGGCAAAGAATTCCACAGATTTACCACCCAATTCAGTGCAGATCCACCAGCGATTTGCCGGCAGATGGTGGTCGGACACCTCCTTTAAGTTTTTGATTTTTGTTTAGTTTAGAGATACAGCATGGATACAGGCCCTTCGGCCCACTAGGTCCGCACCGACCAGCGATCCCCGCTCACTAACACTATCCTACGCACCCTATAGACAATTTACACGTATACAATGCCAATTAACCTACAACCCTGTAGGTCTTTGGAGTGTGGGAGGAAACTGGAGATCTCGGAGACAACCCACGCGGTCACGGGGAGAACGTACAAACAGACAACACCCGTAGTCTGGATCGAACCTGGGTCTCTGGCGCTGTGAGGCAGCAACTCTACCGCTGCGCCACCGTGCCCCCCTTCAATCCAGACAAAATTACGTGAGCCCACTTGGAATTCTCCCCGGATCAAAAGCCTGAAAACTGTAATGTCCAGGTTCAGTAACAGTTTCTTCCCTACCGCCATTATACACCACGACTTTCAAATAAGCTCTGAATTAAATAAACTCGGGGGCATTGGTTAGGTCATGAAATCCATGCTGCATCTCTAAGATAGATTTGCTGATTAGGACGGGTGTAAGGGTTATGGGGAGAAGGCAGGAAAATGGGATTAGGAGGCAGCGATCAGCCAAGATTGAATGGCAGAGTGGACTCGATGGGCCGAATGGCCTAATTCTACACCTATATCGTGAAATAAGCGAAACTAAACTTGCTGCGTTCGGCCCATATCCCTCCAACTCTTTCCTATCCACGTACGTGTCCAAGTGTTTTTTAAGTGCTGGTAGACAAAAATGCTGGAGAAACTCAGCGGGTGAGGCAGCATCTATGGAGCGAAGGAAATGGGCAACGTTTCGGCTCGAAACCCTTCTTCAGACTTTTCAGCCCGAAACGTTGCCTATTTCCTTCGTTCCATAGATGCTGCCGCACCCGCTGAGTTTCTCCAGCACTTTTGTCTACCTTCGCTTTTCCAGCATCTGCAGTTCCTTCTTGAACAGTTTTTTAAGTGCTGTAATCTTACCTGCCTCGACTACCTCCTGTGGCAGCTCGTTCCATACACCCACCAACCTCTAAGTGAGGAAGTTGCCTCTGGGGTTCTATTCAGTCTTACCCCTCTCACCTCCAGCATTTTTCCACTTGGTTTATGACTCCCCTCTGTATCTAGAACAGACCATTCGACAGGCATTAAATTGTCAAAAATATTTATTTTCTCCGCTAGACCCCCGAGAGGTCTCTAAACAAACGTTATTCATTCCCAACAAAAACAACAATGCTCTGAATAAAGTTCACAAAAGGACACAAAGTTCTGGAGTAACTCAACAGGTCAGGCAGCAACTCTGAAGAATATGTCCTCCAGAGATGCTGCCTGACCTGAGTTTCTTCAGCATTTTAGACAATAGACAATAGGTGCAGGAGTAGGCCATTTGGCCCTTCGAGCCAGCACCGCCATTCAATGTGATCATGGCTGATCATCCCCAATCAGTACCCCGTTCCTGCCTTCTCCCCATATCCCCTGACTCTGCTATTTTTAAGCCCTATCTAGCTCTCTTTTGAAAGCATCCAGAAAACCTGCCTCCACTGCCCTCTGAGGCAGAGAATTCCACAGACTCACCACTCTCTGTGAGAATAAGTGTTTCCTCGTCTCCGTTCTAAATGGCTTTCTCCTTATTCTTAAACTGTGGCCCCTGGTTCTGGACTCCCCCAACATCGGGAACATGTTTCCTGCCTCTAGCGTGTCCAAGCCCTTAACAATCTTATGTTTCAATGAGATATCCCTCTCATCCTTCTAAACTCCAGAGTGTACAAGCCGCTGCTCCCGCCATCCCGGGAATTAACCTTGTAAACCTACGCTGCACTCCCTCAATAGCAAGAATGTCCTTCCTCAAATTAGGGGACCAAAACTGCACAGCATACTCTAGGTGTGGTCTCACTAGGGTCCTGTACAACTGCGGAAGGACCTCTTTACTCCTATATTCGATTCCTCTTGTTATAAAGGCCAACATGCCATTCGCTTTCTTCATTCATTTTGCGTCCTATAATACATAAAAGGATTTGTGTGTTACAGCAGCTGGACAAAAATGCTGGAGAAACTCAGCAGGTGAGGCAGCATCTAGGGAGCGAAGGAATAGGCGACGTTTTGGCTCGAGACCCCTCTTACAAACCAGCGTTTGCTGTTCCTTATTTCTACTCCTTACGAAGCTAATTTGGACCCCTATCTTTTGTTTCCGATTTATTGATTAATTGGGAGGTGGATACTTTATTGTTGCATGTAGCGAGGTCCAGTCAAATTCTTAGTTTTGCATACAATACAAAGATTGGGGAATCGAGAACCAGAGGACATAGGTTTAAGGGGAGGGAGGAAAGATTTAATAAGAACCTGAGGGGCAACATTTTCACGTCACAGTTGGGAGGTGGGGGGGGGAACGAGGAACTGCAGACGCTGGTTTAACGAGGGGAGACGCAAAAAGCTGGAGTAGCTACTTCTTGCGTTTGAAGCAGCAGAAGTCTGCAGCAGGGTGATGCCATCCGGTACCACATCTCTCGGTGCCCGCCTTACAAACGGGCGCATGCTCCGGGTTGGCGCCAAGCTGCGGCACCAAGCTGCTGTCTCTGTTTGCTGAGTCAATTGACAGGGCTCACCACCGGGAGGTCGACAACCTGAGCCCTCCTGGAGTAACTGAGCGGGTCAGGCAGCAACCCTGGGGAACTTGGATGGGTGACATTTCGGGTCAGGACCCTTCGTACTCATTCTCGTGCTTGCTTTAATGTTTTTAATGTTATTATTAATGTTCAATGTTTTATGTGTCATCCCTAACTGTCACTGTACGTCATGTTGTCACTTGCGGGCGGAGCACCAAGGCAAATTCCTTGTATGTGAATACTTGGCCAATAAACTTATTCATTCATTCATTTATTAGCCAAGTATGTTTTGCAACATACGAGGAATTTGATTTGCCATACAGTCACACTAATAAAAAGTGACTTTGGCAAGTCGCCCCGCCGTGTTCTCCAGAAATGCTGCCTGAACCGCAGAGTTATGCCCCTGTCCCACTTAGGAAACCTGAACGGAAACCTCTGGAGACTTTGCGCCCCACCCAAGGTTTCCGTGCGGTTACAGGAGGTTTTTGTCAGTCTCCCTACCTGCTTCCACTACCTGCAACCTCCGGCAACCACCTGCAACCTCTGGGAACCGCACGGAAACCTTGGGTGGGGCGCAAAGTCTCCAGAGGTTTCCGTTCAGGTTTCCTAAGTGGGACAGGGGCATCATTACAAAATGTACAAAATTCTTAAGGGGTTGGACAGGCTAGATGCAGGAAGATTGCTCCCGATGTTGGGGAAGTCTAGGACAAGGGGTCACAGCTTAAGGATAAGGGAGAAATCCTTTAAAACCGAGATGAGAAGAACTTTTTTCACACAGAGAGTGGTGAATCGCTGGAACTCTCTGCCACAGAGGGTAGTCGAGGCCAGTTCATTGGCTATATTTAAGAGGGAGTTAGATGTGGCCCTTGTGGCTAAGGGGATCAGAGGGTATGGAGAGAAGGCAGGTACGGGATACTGAGTTGGATGATCAGCCATGATCATATTGAATAGCGGTGCAGGCTCGAAGGGCCGAATGGCCTACTCCTGCACCTAATTTCTATGTTTCTATGTTTCTATTATACTCCAGCACTTTGTGTTCTGCTTGTCGCCATGACTTTAAGTAATTGCCTGATAAGGAAGAAGACTAGAGGGTCTGATCTTCAGGACGGCTGGCTCTGTCCTGGGGGCCGGAGTTGGATTCACGGGAGGGTGGTCTTGGAGGGGGGGATGCTCCTCAAACTGCGGAGCATCCTGGACAATACGGCTCACCCCCTCCGTGACACACTGGTCAACCTGAGGAGCACCTTCAGCAACAGACTGGTTCCACCAAGATGCAGCACGGAACGCCACAGGAGATCCTGCTTCCCTATGGCTGTCAAACTGTACAACTTCTCCCCTTCTGTCGTGGGGTAGACTGACTGTCCCCCTTTCCCCCCCCCCCCCCTCCCAATCTTTGCACATCCCCAATCATTTTCATTCATCACTTTAACTTCACATTTCATATATCTTGTTGTGTTTTGAGGGGCAAATCAATTCCTCTCCTGGGATAAATAAAGTTCTCTAGTATCATAATCAGAAGCGAGGTATTAGATGGGGGAGAAACATTGCCAGTGGGAATGAAAGAAGAGCCTCGGGGGGGGGGGGTCAGGTTTGGCAATTGTGCCGCATATGAAGAAGAAGAAGAATTCTGAAGAAGGGTCTCGACCCGAAACGTCACCCATTTCCTTCGCTCCATGGATGCTGCCTCCGCCGCTGAGTTTCTCCAGCTTTTTCCCGTACCTGGCGGCCTGTATGATGCACAGCAGCACTTAGTTCCGAACCAAATGCAAATGGGGCTGATGCAAAGGAGGCGCTGTGGAGAGTTATGCGATCCACCGGTCCAAAATGTGCGTGGGCTGAAGAGTGTCAGATAATAGTTAGTGCAGTGGGTGTGAACAAGTGCAAAACTGTGCACCGCTGCCCGAGAATAGAAAACGTCAGCACAGTACCGGCAGCAATGACAGCAAACTCAATGTCTGTATTTATTTAAAGAGGGCCTGTATACAAAGATGCGGATGGAATGCTGAGGCTCTATAGGGCGCTGGTCAGGCCACATTTGGGATTGAGTGATACAGTGTGGAAACAGGCCCCAACGGACTTTACTGGAGTTTATCTTACACTAAACATTATTCCCTTATCTATCTGTAATCTGCAGATAGAGTCATAGAGTGTGGAAACAGGCCCTTCGGCCCAACTCCCCCCCCCACTGGCCAACATTGTCCCAGCTACCTGCCTGCGTTTGGACCATATCTCCTCCAAACCTGTCCTATCCATGTACCTGTCCAACTGTTTCTTAAACGATGGGATAGTCCCAGCCTCAGCTACCTCCTCTAGCAGCTTGTTCCATACACCCACCACCCTCTGTGTGAAAAAGTTACCCCTCGGATTCCTATTAAATCTTTTCCCTTTCACCTTGAACCTATGTCCTCTGGTCTTCGAAGAGACTGTGTGTGAGTGATTGGTGGTGGTCGGAGGGGCCGTAGGCGCAGATTGGCAGCCACGCTTCCGTCAGTCTGCCCCAGGGCAGCTGTGGCTACAGAAGTAGCTTACCACCACCGAGTGTGACTGAGGAGTGAATGAATAATGCGATGTAAAGCGCCTTGAGTATTAGAAAGGCGCTATATAAATCCCATCCATTATTATTATTATTACCCGATCTATTCCTCTCATGATTTTGTACACCTCTATAAGATCACCCCTCATCCTCCTGCGCTCCATGGAATAGAGACCCAGCCTACTCAACCTCTCCCTATAGCTCACACCCTCTAGTCCTGGCAACATCCTCGTAAATCTTTTCTGAACCCTTTCAAACTTGACAATATCTTTCCTATAACATGGTGCCCAGAACTGAACACAATATTCTAAATGAGGTCTCACCAACGTCTTATACAATACATCATGACCTCCCAACTTCTATACTCAATACTCTGACTGATGAAGGCCAATGTGCCAAAAGCCTTTTTGACCACCTTATCTACCTGCGACTCGACCTTCAAGGAACCATGAACTCTGTACTCCTAGATCCCTCTGCTCTACAATACTACCCAGGGGCCTACCATTTACTGTGTAGGTCCCACCCTTGTTCGACATCCCAAAATGCAACACCTCACACTTCTCTGTATTAAATTCCATCAACCATTCCTCAGCCCACCTGACCAATCGACCCAGATCCTGCTGCAATCGTTCACACCCATCTTCACTGTCTGCAAAACCACTCACTTTTGTATCATCAGCAAACTTGCTCATCTTGCCCTGTATGTGCTCGTCCAAATCATTGATGTAGATGACAAACAGTAACGGGCCCAGCACCGAACCCTGAGGCACACCACTAGTCGCAGGCCTCCAGTCTGAGAAGCAACCTACCACCATCACCCTCTGCTTCCTTCCATGGAGTCAATTTGCTATCCATTCAGCTATCTCTCCTTGGATCCCATGCGATCTAACCTTCCAGAGAAGCCTACCATGTGGAACCTTGTCGAATGCCTTACTGAAGTCCATGTACACAACATCCACAGCTCTGCCCTCATCGAACCTTTTGGTCACGTCTTCAAAAAAGTCTGATAGACTTGTGAGACACGACCTCCCACGTACAAAACCATGCTGACTGTCCCTAATCAGCCCTGGCCCATCCAAATGCCTGTATATCCTCTCCCTTAGAATACTCTCCAGTAACTTACCAACTACAGATATTGAGCTCACTGGCCTATAGAGGCACAACATTTGCCCCCCTCCAGTCTTCCGGCACCTCTCCTGTATTTAAGGATGACTCGTAAATTTCAACCAGGGCTGCCAATGTAATACTGAAGATCTATAAGGCCGCATTTGGAATATTTTGAGCAATTATGGGCACCATATCTGAGGAAAGATGTGCTGGCTCTGGAGAGGGTCCAGAGGAGGTTTACAAGAATGATCCCAGGAATGAGTGGGTTAACCTACGATGAGCGTTTGTCAGCACTGGGCCTGTACTCATTGGAGTTTAGAAGAATAAGTGGGGACCTCATTGAAACGCACTGAATAGTGAAAGGCCTGGATAGAGTGGTTGTGGAGAGGATGTTTCCACTGGTGGGAGAGTCTAGGACTAGAGGTCGTAGCCTCAGAAATAAAGGAAGTTCCTTTAGGAAAGAGATGAGGAGGAATTTCTTTAGTCAGAGGGTGGTGAATCTGTGGAACTCTTTGCCACAGAAGGCTGTGGAGGCCAAGTCAGTGGATATTTTTAAGGCAGTGATAGATAGATTCTTGTGTCAGGGGTTATGGGGAGAAGGCAGAAGAATGAGGTTCGGAGGGAGAGATAGATCAGCCATGATTGAATGGTGGATGGGCCGAATGGCCTAATTCTTCTCCTATCACTGATGACTTTATGACTTATGATCTTGAGTGCAGGAGGATGAGGGGCGATCTTACAGAGGTGTACAAAATCATGAGAGGAATAGGTCGGGTAGATGCACAGAGTCTCTTCGAAGACCAGAGGGCATAGGTTCAAGGTGAAGGGGAAAAGATTTAATAGAAATCTGTGGGGTAACCTTTTCACACAGAGGGTGGTGGGTGTATGGAACGAGCTGCCAGAGGAGGTAGTTGAGGCTGGGACTATCTCAACGTTTAAGGAACAGTTAGACAGGTACATGGGTAGGTCGGGTTTGGAGAGATATGGACCAAACGCGGGGAGGTGAGACTAGTGTAGCTAGGACACTGGTTGGCCAGTGTGGGCAAGATGGGCCGAAGGGCCTGTTTCCATGCTGTGTCAGTTTAACGTATATTTTTGATGATTGGTGCTGCAACAACCATGAGGGGGGGGGGGGGGGGGGGGTTGAAGATCAACGAGACCCAGACGTCTTAACAAGTTCAATGCCAATGCAGAGTGTCAATGGAAAATATCAGCTACGGTGATGAAACAAGATGAGATGCGAGGATTTGCAAGAAGGGTGTATATTGCTTTTAGAGTCACACACACCTTCGGCCCAACTTACCCACGCCGACCTCCATGCCCCATCTACACTAGTCCCACCTGCCTGCGTTTGGCCCATATCCCTCTAAATCTGCCCAATCCATGTACCTGTCTAAATGTTTCTTAAACGTTGCGATGGTAACTGCCTCAACTACCTCCTCCTCTGGCAGCTCGTTCCGTACAGAAAGACGCACTTGATCCGAAACGTCACCCGTTCCTTCTCTCCAGCGAAGCTGCCTGGCCCTGCTGAGTTACTCCGGCATTCTGTGTCTATCTTCTGTTGGGACAATTTTTGGCAGTTTTTAGTTTAGTTCAGAAATACAGCGTGGGTACAGGCTGCCGAGTCCACGCCGACCAGCGATCCCCGCAAACTAACACTATCCTACGCACACTACGGACAATTTTACATTGATAACCAAACCGTTTAACCTCTACAAAGCTTTGAAGTGTGGGAGGAAACCGGAGATCCCGAGTAAAAGGCACGCAGGTCTCGGGGAGAACGTACAAACTCCGTACAGACAGCACCCATAGTCGGGATCGAACCCGTGACTCCAGCGCTGTGAGACGGCAAATCTACTGCTGCGCCACCGCGCCGAATTGAGCAAATTAAATTTGGGGATATATTTTTTTAAATTCCACCTTAAAGTGGGCTCCAGAGAGGTGAACGCTCGTTGATCGGAGACTGTAACTGTTTCTCTTCCACCTCAATGCCTGGTGCACTGAGTTCCATCAGCATTTGTATTTAATTACAACAGCACTCAGCTGGTCTGCTGTTTGTCCAGGTACCACCAACATCTCTCTGTGACAGCCTGCTGTCCTTTTAATAAAAATCTTTCCACAACACAAAAATCTTTCTGTAACACAAATTGGGTGTTATGGGAAGGAGGCAGGAGAATGGGGTTAGGAGGGAGAGATACTGTAGATCAGCCATGGTTGAATGGCGGTGTAGACTTGATGGGCCGAATGGCTTATTTCTGCTTTTATCACTTGTAGTGCCTTTGTAGTACCTTTTATATTTAGTGCTAAAAAATCTCCCAACGCCATACCACAGGCCAGAAC